>NW_015169185.1:824057-856879 GCF_001447785.1 Gekko japonicus | reverse complement strand
AGGATACCCGCTCACCAGCTGGGGAAGAGGTCCCTTCTTAGGGCACATTCCCCTTATTCTCAGCATGGTGCTCTGTTTCTCCTTGACCCTCATGCTCCCTGACAGCGGTGGGGCTGCCAGATCCAGAGTGGGACATATCTAACAAGTCCCCAAGAGTCTTTTCTGTGAGCCTAACTGACTGCCTCTGCTTCTCCAGGTCAGCCACCTTGGCCTCAAGGGAGCGAACACATTCCCTGAGAACCAGGAGCTCCTGGCACCAAGCACACACCCAAGACTTCTGTCCAGTGGGCAGATAGTCATACATGTGACACTCCGTGCAAAACACTGGATAGCCCCCAACCCCCTGCTGGCATTCTGGCCCTCTCCCTCTCTCAAGCAGCCAGGACTCTGCAACAACTCTAATCGCTTTCACACACTCCCAAACACAGTCCTCCCACACAATATCCTCAGCTGAATCCCCTCAGCTGAAAGCAAGTAAAAAAATACTCACCCCTCTAGCAGCTCTGTCTCCTGCTCCTGCTCAGAGCTCAGCTGGGTCTCCCTCAAATTCAAAGCAAGAGGTGTCAGTTATCAGAGGCTATTAAATAAATAAAATATTGCAAGAGTGCTAATGTTTTAAACATGTTTTATTTTAAGTTTTTAAAAATCTTTGTGTTTGTCTGTGTTTGTTATAAAGTTTATAGCTCCACTACCTGGCATTACATTTTATGATATGCATGGCTTGGCCCGACGAGGTCTCCTTTATGCCAGATCTGGCCCTCCTAAAAATGAGTTCAATACCCCTGGATTTCAGGTTTAAACATGGTGACATGTGCATGAGTTGTGTTCATAAACTCTTTTCAGCTCTTCATTGGATCACAGAAATGCTTCATATTAACATACAATACTACCATCTTGGATCTGGACAAGCATGGCGACTAGGCATATGGTGAGAGCAGTAGTAATAATCTGGATGGACTGAAGAGGAAATACAATAACAAAAATAGTGAAGTAAAGCAAAAGCTAAATTTTCCATTTACCTGCCACCACCCCCATTTGTTACAAATGAGATCTCATTTAATTTCAAAGAAATTTCTCTCCTGGATGCTTTGAAAAGGTTAAAATGCAATTTTCTGAAACTAAGTTATTAGACAGAGGAATATTAACCTTTGAGCCTTATAGACTTTTGCTCTTTTTTATCTCCTTTTCATTTTTGTTTGTACATCTATTCATTTTTATTATTTTTTGTGATCACCATCATGTTGCTAGGTAACAGCTGTTTTTTGTGCGCAGGCATGTTAAGTCTATCTGTCTCTCAGCTTTGTTAGCATGGCCCAGGATACCCACTTTCCTAGCACTTGCTGACGGCAATGCGGTCTCTTGCAAAAAAGCATTTATCATGGCACAGCACAGTAATGGCCACTCAGTGGAGGGGAAATTGAGCTGACCTGAAGGCCAAAGCTGTTAGGGAGACTGGTGGGAAGGGCCAAGGGGTCACAATACCCTTTTCCCACCCACTTAGTGGGCAGTAAGTGGTGCCCATGTTTTCACTAACACATTCTAAGGCTTTGTACCTGGAATAAATGTTTATTTGACATTATCAATAAAAGAAAAAATGGTTTCCACACATAGAACCCAATATTTTCATTTCAGTAGGCAGCACTGGCCTCAGTGGGATTTATGCTAACTGTGTACAGGATTGCAGCCTAACAAAGTTTCCTTGTGATGAATACATTGTTATTATCAACAAAAAAATAATTGTCATTTTGGGACTTTTCACCTTGTTTGATTTACAAAAGCAAGAGCAGAAAAAAGCAGCAATTCTTTGACAGTTTTCAAATAAAAACCATTCTTCACAGCAACTATTTTTAAAATAAATTTGCTTGTTTACAGATAAAAAGCCCAGAACATAAGTATATTTGCCTTTATGTACTTTTATTTATGTTTTCCAGTTGTGGTCTCTTTAATTTCAGGAAAATTCATTTTTTGTGAGCAATAGAATAATATTAAAATGGTCAACCCACTGAAAGTTTTACAGCTGATATTAAAAAATATTGTGGCTCTATTATTCCCTGGAATTTCAGTCACTGCCTGCTGATCTGGCCACTGCCCCTTGACACCACTCCCCGCCCCCCGCCCCATGGAGAGCTGGTGGACAGGAAGGAAAGACCCAACGGCACAACCCCAATAGAGGCATGAGGCCTGAGCGTCCTCCACCAGGCCATAAGGGAAGGGCACAAATGTTGCAGACAGGATGTCCAACCCTTCCCTGGCAAGGGCCTGACTCACAGCTAAAGTACTGCCCCCATGCAGTCATCCCCACTCTGAGCCACACGCTCCCTTCCCCTGAAAAAGTAAAAATAGAAAGACAAGAGGCCAGGGGCAAACATACAGCTTCCACACTCCAACACCCTAACTACTGGGCCAAGAGGGTAGGTTCAAAGGAGGCATGCCAGCAGGCTATAGACACTGCACTTGAACCCTGACATCACCACCAGCCATATGGGGCCAGCAGATATTGCAAAGAAAGGCATAGCTCAGTAGAAATACACTGGGATAGCATGGTGTGATGGACTGTGTTTTAAAAGCCCACAAGTGCTGTGCACATGTGATGGATGGTGAAGGGTTAATACCTCACAGAGCCAGAGAGTCTTTGATTGACAAGCTGCTCAAGTGGATTTCATTGGATAGTGTCAGTTGAGAAGAAAGAGCTGGGAACTGTCTGCTGAAGAGAACTCAATTTAGCACTGACTGAGGACTGGGAAAGTGGCAAGGAGGAGTGGGAGGATTGCTGAAGACCTCCATTCAGGCCAGGAAAAGGGACAGAGCTTCTAGTTTAGAGAATTCCCTGCCCAGTTGAAAAGGGAAATAGCTTTTTAAAGAGGAGTGATTCCTGGTTTGTTTAGAGAAGGAACTTGGTAGTGTATCCCTGCCTTCTGAAACATGAAGAGTCACTTAAACTCAAGAACTTTTACTGGAGTGTCTAGCAGACACTGAAACCAAAGCTTCTCATCTCAAAGATTCTAAGACTTTGCGAAGAGCTTAAAATTCTTACTTGCTTGAAACATATTAACTAGGGTTTGTGAAATTACTAAATTACCTCAGAGTTATTCTTGATTCACTTCAGCATTTTACCCCTGATTTCACCTAACCTTTTTCCCTCGAAATTGAACAAAATATTTTATCTTGAACTTTCAAAAGCAGAAGTATAAGTTAAGGAGGTGATCATGGCTCTTCCCTAAAGTCCCTGGGCTGAGTGAGCATCAAAATGTAACATGACAGGGTGGGACAGTCATAAACCTTCAACTAAGAAGAAAATAGATTAAAGGGGCTGCTCAGCCAGAAAGAGAAAAGAGAAAAATGGAAGAAAAATAATGTGTGTGAGAGAGCAAAGAGGACCAGATCACCTTACATGGCAAGGGCTCCTGGTTCATTCCCTACATGGGGAGAGACCAGTGGCAAGCAAAAGCCTCACAGCTGATGTTTTGCCCCCACAAACCACAAAAGGGGGAACGGGATGGCCCAGCTGATGGGCAACCTTGGAGACCCATCATTTTGGCAGATGCCACTATACAACCGCTGCACCCATGACAGCAGCTCCGTTGTGTCCACCCTGGGTCCCCTACTCTTGCAGTGCTTATCAGATGCTAGCAGAGCTGTGGGGTAGTGTAAAACCCAGAGACCACCATCCCCCATGTCAGAGCAGCCACACACTCTCGGACCAGCCACAAGTCCATTCCCCCACCAGCTGTGGGGGGACAATATGTGGGGTCAGCCTCCAAGGCACCACTGGACCTCTGCTATGTATTGCACCTGTCAACAAATTTATACACTGCAAAAACCTTTTTTGTAAATTAATGTGTTCTATTTGTTAACTACCCTCTTATAAAGTGCTTTGTGTGCTATTATAATATCATCCATCCATTCAGTATAATGATATTATAATAGCACACAAAGCACTTTATAAGAGGGTAGTTAACAAATAGAACACATTAATTTACAAAAAAGGTTTATTGCATGTAATTAATATATATACCTGTTTTAGGATATTATAATAGCACACAATGCACTTTATAAGAGGGTGGTTAACAAATAGAACACATTAATTTACAAAAAAGGTTTTTGTAGTGTATATATTTGTTATTTGACTCTTCTAACACTGCAGCTTGGGTTGCTACAGATATTTTGAACCTGAACAAAACCGAAGTCCAGTGACTCCAGAAAGATCAATAACAGCAACTCCAGAATGGGCATCCCTGAGTCACAGCCCACCCTAAGAGCTGCCCTAAGGGGAAGTCACAGATGACAGCAGGAGGTGGGACAGTGAGCTAGTCCAATTCACTCATAAACAGACAGGGACAGCATTCTAGAATGCGAAAGAAAGAAAGAAAGAAAGAAAGAAAGAAAGAAAGAAAGAAAGAAAGAAAGAAAGAAAGAAAGAAAGAAAGAAAGACCCAGACTTTATTGAACAGCAAATCATGAGGAGGTCTGATTAATGGGGTTGCCAACTCCTTCTGTCCAGTATTGCACCTTGTCTTTACAGATGCTCTCAGGGGGCATGGGAAGACTGAGCTGTCCCTAGCACACCATGCATGTGACTGAAATGGACTTGCTGGTGGAAAAGCTGCTCAAAGCAGGATGCTCCAGTAGCTGGGCTGGAACCAGTGACTGTGCAGAGTGGCAGGAACTGCATCAGTCATATTCTCATGTCTCCCTGTCAAATCACCTCCTGCCCAAATGCTAAACAGAAAAGTGTGCAGTGATGGTAAAAAGCACAGATGCTATGCCAGCAACATCCATACTTCTGGGGCCCTGGCAGGATCCACAGTTCTACCTCATTGGGGGCTCCATTTGTCAGAGAACCTCCAAATGACACATACTAATCCCATGAAGAATTGCTCTGCAACTGCACCTAATCCATCCATCCATCCATCCATCTGCTGATACTGCTGCATAGCACTCCAATCCTGCAAGGCAATAGGTGCCATGGTAGCTTGGCCAGCTGGTCCACAGAGCACAGTGGGCCAGATGCCAGTCAGTTCAAACCACAGTTGTGCCCTATCCCCAATCTGGGGAGAGGTGACACCCTGGTCAAAGAGTGTGCTCTCAGCTCAGTATAAGGCTGCTAGCATCCCTGCCCCCCTCCAAATAGTAGGGTTGTCCAAGGTACAGTTTCCTGGGTGTATGCCCATTGCATGACATGAAGCATAGTGCTGGGTGACTCTGGCCTGGGACACCCCCATATGCTCCCACTGCTAGCCACAGGTGTGGGAGCCAGCATTGTTCAGGTAGTACCCAGTCCCATGCTTGTACAAGAGACAGGCAGGTGCAGGCTCCTAAGCTAGGGTAGCTGGATGTCCACCCTGCTCACCTGTCAGTGTGTAGCCCTTAGGCAGTGCGCAGCCCTTAGGCTGAGCCTTCAGAAATGTAGTGTGTAGCCCTTAGGCTGAGCCTTCAGAAATGGGGTACCTGTTTCAGACATGTTTGCCACACGGCATGGACTTTGCTTTCCTCCATGGCTGTTAGTGCTAATCGCTCCCACAGTGGTGCCCTCTTTCTGCCTCTCCTGCCAGCAAAGTGCAAAGCTATACACTCTAAGTGTGCATGGCAGAGACCTTTGAGACAGAGCCCCATGCCATGTGCCCTACCTACAGAACTGTGGGCCGTCCTGGCTGGGGTTTATGTAGTGCTGGGAAGGCTGTGATTGGGTATGGTTGAGGCTGTAGTGCTCTCGTCCTGTGCTCTAGTGAGGCTTTGGGGAGGGATCACATAAAAAAAAACTAAGATCATGGCATCCGGCCCCATCACTCCTTGGCAAATAGAAAGGGAAGTCTTGGAAGCAGTGACAGAATTCACATTCCTGGGATCCAAGATCACTGCAGACAGTGACTGCAGCCATTAAATTAAATTAAAAGTCGCCTGCTCCTTGGGAGGAAAGCTATGGCAAACCTAGACAGCATAATAAAAAGTAGAGACATCACCCTGCCAGCAAAAGTCCGCATGGTCAAAGCAATGGTATTCCCAGTAGTAATGTATGGCTGCAAGAGTTGGACCGTAAGGAAGGCTGAGCACCGAAGAATAGATGCTTTCAAATTATGGTGCTGGAGAAAACTCCCTTGGACTGCAAGGAGATCAAGTCAGTCAAACCTAAAGTCAGTCAAACAGTATCTGATTGTTCCCTGGAAGGCCAGATACTGAAGCTGAAGCTCAAATACTTTGGCCACCAAATGAGGAGGGAGCACTCATTGGAGAAGACCCTGATGCTGGAAAAGACTGAAGGTAAAAGAAGAAGGGGACGGCAAAGGATGAGATGGTTAGACAGTGTTACTGATGCAATGAACATGAAACTGAGCAAACTCCAGAGGACAGCAGAAGACATGAGGGCCTGGCATGATGTGGTCCATGGGGTCACGAAGAATCAGACTCGACTGTGCAAGTGAACAACAACAGCAACACATCTGGGGGTGGCATGACATTTGTATTGGCACCTATGGGCTAAACCAGGGCTCTTTTTGTAGAAAAAGCCCAGCAGGAACTCATTAGCATAATAGGCCACACCCAATGGAAGGAACTCATTAGCATATTAGTCCACACCCCTGGCAGCACAGCTGTCTATTATGCTAATGAGTTCCTGCTGGGCGTGGCCAACTTGGGAGCCAGCCGGAACTCCGTTCCTGTGCGTTCCTGCCCAAAAATAGCCCTGGGCTAAACTGCAGTTTTTGCTGGCATGACTGTCAGTGTAACGTATGAAACTGTTAACCATCTAGCTCATTCATTGATCTGTCTAGATCAGCATTGTCTAGTAGAGCAAATCAGGATCTCAAAAAGAGAAAACACTTTCCCAACACCTGTTACTTGTGGTCGTTTAACTGGAGATACCAAGGATCAAACCTGAGATGTTCGGAATGTAAAGCATATGTTCTACTACTATGCCACAGCCCCTACCCTATTGCTACATATACAGTTGCCCTACTTTCTGCAATGGTAACAGCTCAAGAATGTGCCATATATGTGGCCATGTACAGCACCCAGATAAGGGCCCCCACTCCAATGAAATAGCACTCATGCAAGATCAGAGGAGACCTAGCCTCATTCCCAGAATTGACTGCATGGGACCACCTCATATGCAAACCATCCTTGTATCACCGTGTAGCATTCATATTAGCCATTACAGAATTTCCCTTTATATTGTGTTCTGTGCACTCTGCGATGAGGGGGGAAATGGCTATCCTATAACCTATTGCAAGAAAGGAAATAGCAGAATGATGAATATGCTTCTTGAGCCAAGATTTCTCACCTGTAAGGAAAATGTAGATACCTAAGCCTTCGTGGGTTTAACACAGAATTTTAAAACACCCTGATTACCAACAATACACTTTGTTTACAACACCACCTATGATATCAATCGGTTTTTAACAGATTATCCCCTGCAACTGGAAAAATTACAAAAATGTGACTTTAAAACATACTATGTTAGGAAATTAAAGCACTGTAAGTATGTGAATGCAAATACAAAAAGGACATGACAACCCAAAGACCCATACTTGCTAATGGGCATGAGTTTCAGGGGGGAAATGTAGTTAACATCTGTTTACCTGGTTAAGTTGAACTCTTAATATGAGTCTTTCAATATTCAGTGCTTTCAAACAACAATATTTAAGTAACAAAAGAAGAGATCGAGTCAATCTCAGTTTTAGTGATTCCCTAGAAAGTCATCAAATAAGAATGTGAACTTTAAAATTGATCAGGATTAATTTCACTGACACTGTATCATAACATATCTCTCTTTGGAGACTCATTTGTTGAGCAGCAGATGCAAAAAAAAAGGAAAGAAATAAATCAGAATGCAAGAAGGCAATTAGATTTTTGCCATTGATAAAATACTAAAAAAGCCTGATTTATCAAAGCATTGACAAATCGAAATTAACAGAACCATTTTAAAACACAGCCCTGGATTTGCAAAATAATATAAAATAATAAAATAATGAAGGCCGTGTTATCGATAAATAAGGTCCTAATACTGCACGTCTCCAGTGGAAGAGGTTATTTCATTTGCTAATTTTCAGAGCCTGGGAGAAAGAAATAATTTATTATATACATATTACAGAAATAATATTCTCATACTTATGTAAGTCCTTTGGCTACTGAGAAAAAGTCACCAGGATTACAGGTACCTTTAAATATAAGGCACTTGAACATTTAGACATGCAGAATGGACAATGTAGTGAAAATTTTTAAAACTTTCATTATAATTTTACGATTTGAAACATAGCAAAGTTGATATATGAAAACAAAAATAATTCCAAGAAAGGCTGGCAGTCACATCAATTAATATTTTCAGCATTTCCTGTTTACATCAAAAATGCAGAATGCCTATTGTTTCATAATTAGATAACTACAAAAAGGAGTCAATCATGGGGGAGCACAATTTAGAAACCCCACTCCATCACACTTGTAATCTCCCAGGATTATTTCCTTTACCCGCTTTTTCCTTTCACTGGTATCCAACTGCTTTCAATATCCTATGCCTTCTGGAGCATTTTAGTCTCTTTTTTTTTAGGTTTTTCTTCTTCTTATCATTTGATTAATTTACCAAGTCACATTCTTCTGCATGCCTTGGAAGACCCTTGAATGGGCAGTTACCCTCTTACCTTGCCTCTGGGTGCCTTGGTTTTGCTGTTTTCTCCACTAGTTGTGAACGCCCCAGTTTACAGTCAACATTGTATTCTTTCTGTACCTTGATCTAACTTTGGAAGGGTTTTATGTATTTATTGATCACATTTATACTTCTTGGACAAAAAAGGATCCCAAACGTCTTATAATGTAGCTAATAATTGGGGCACAAACTGAACAGATATTTGGACTTGAGCTTAAGAGACATGGATTCAAATTCCACTGAATTCCATAGGTTTGAAGGAAACTGTGCATTACCACAGAAGCACTATAAGGGGATATGATAGCAACACACACGTTTAGGCAATATATGAGGAAAGTCATTTCTTTCCTCAGGCAAAATTGTTTTGCTTCCAATGTGAGTAAAGCACATCGTAGGAGAGTCTTCCCCTTTCAATGTTGCGCAGAAGCATAAAAAGAGAATGAAAACATTACTTGCACATTCTCTATTGGTGTTTCCATGGTAACATTAGAAGTTGCTCTTGCTCAGTGGCCTTGGGCAAGTCATTCACTCTGAAGTCGCTTTGCAAGGGATATGAAGGAAATTCAGTGATACTACTAAACAAAATAACACTGGAATGTTACCCATACAAAAGATATCTGCACTGTTGGTTAATACTTTTTTAGCCCTCTTTTCTGTTTAGGATCATAAAGGACTGCCTACTCCCATATAAAGTCAATTGATGTCAAAGGCCCTGATTTGCCTACCTTTATTTTCTGAAGACTGCAAGAAATTGCCCTCCTCTGTTGGGGTACCCCAAACTTCGGGATGCCCTCCCAAAAACTATTCCTGTGATACTGAACTTGCTCAGCTTTTGGAACCAAGCTAAAAATTATCTACTGTGCACTAGAACAGTTGGTCACAGAGCCAACCAGAAATGTAGAAACTGGACTTAGTTCTAAGTAGAGCTCAAGACCTGGAACAAAATGTAAAATGTAAAAAGACCTGGAACAAACACCAGTTGGGAACAGTGAGCATAATGCTATTAAGTTCTGCGTTCATGTCAACAGAAATTTGCCCCCAAAGTCCAAAACAATCACTTTTGATTTCAGGATCTTTGAGGGGGACTAGTCAGAATAAAATGAGGGGATTAGTCAGAATAAAGTTAAAATGGGAAATTAAGAGAGTCAAATTACTCCAGAAACTATTTAACTAATTAAAACTATGCTGATTAAGACCCAGATAGAATTCATACCTCAAATCAGGAAAGGTACAGCCAAGTCTAAAAGAATGCCTGCATGGTTAACAACTCAGGTCAAGGAAGTCTTAAAATGCAAAAAGGCTTATTTTAAAAAGGGAAGATTTCCCTGATCAGAGTGAACTGAAAGGAGCACAAGAAGGATGGCCTGCACAAGATAGGCAACCAGCGGGAGACTGAACTGTGTGAGTGAGAGGGGTTGGGCTCTCGCCCAATGATGTCTGCGGTTTAACCATAGAGTTTTCACTGAATGCTAGAATGCTCATAGCAATGTGATAGCTTCACTTCCGGTTGTGCACAGAGTGATGTTATTGTGTCAGGAAACTGGTGGTTGCCCTCTCCACCCCACCCTCATCTTTCTCCCACCACCCAATTGAGCAGCAGCCAGAAAGGCCAGCCAGGAGCAGGAGATCCCACTCCTGAAGCGGGAACATGGGAACCTTAAGCTACAAGTTCTTGCAAGTTTACAATAAGGCAAGCAAAGCTGAGAATAAGGCCCGCAAAAACAGAATCTGAACAGAAGATTGGCCAAAAGCATTAAAAATGTTTCTTCAAATATATTAGGAGCACAGGCTTGCCAGCCCCAGGTCCAGGCAGGGGATCCCTAGGCATAGCTGCTAGTCACCAACACACGCTCCCACGCGTCAGTAGTGTAGACACCAGGGAGCGACGTGACTGCGTGGTGAGGCGGGATAAGGGAGGTAAGTGTGATCGCAATTATCCAGATCAAATATAATCCGGTTAGAACTGGAGCAGTTTAACCCGCTCTCGGCATGCCGTCTGACCGCACCCATTCAGTCATCATCAATTGCAGATCTCCATGAAATCTAACCAGATGTGTTTGGACACTTCAGATTTGTCATTCAATTTATTATTTTGACATTTGCTGACTTGTTCAAAGCACCAATCCAGTTTGATCTGACCCCACAACCCATGGTGAAAATGCCTCTCTAATAGTTTTCAGGCATTTTATCATTTGTTTCTTATATTTCCACAGCTAGAGATAAAAAGAAACCTGGTTAAATTATTGTGAGGCCCAGCACCCATGCTCTAACTTTCAATAAACATTTTTAGGCTAGTTAGTTGGTTGTACAGAAAGATTTTAAATCTCTTTTACTGAGGTACCAACAATGAGATAAAAATGCTCAGTTATCCTGGTGGTGGTGGTGGAGTTCAATTAACAAAACCATCATAATATCAATTATGGCTGGTCTGGTCTAGTTATATTAGCTGTCTGGTGCAAAATATTTATATTGAATTCCAAGAATCCCAATGTTAATTCAGAATTTTTTAAAATTAACAAAAACACGGTTCTAGGTTTTGTGATTGAGTTTTGGGTCTGAAAATGTATAAGCCAGTGATCTGAGCCAATAAAAATGAATAGGAACAGTTGCTCTTCTCAGCTCCTACCAATAGGTGAGCAGAAGTAACAAAGCTGGCAGTAACGCCATGTCTAAGGGTAGTCCAACTTTGCATAGAGGACCTTGGGGCTGGGGCTGGTTTCTGTTAAAAAAACAACCAACCAACCCTGAGTTTTTTCCCAGTAAGGCAGAGGCTGTACACACAATGGCCACACCAACCTAAATATTCAAAGTTAAAGTGGTGAAACAGCTTGTAACACACAGTTGGCAAGATCCATATACTGTATGGTTAATTCAATGGGAGACAATATTTCCAGCAAACTTGTGACAGAAGCTAAGGAAATGCTGGCAATTTCTCCCCACAGTGTTAGTTAATGCTAGAAAAATACAGCTGTCAATTCTCACATAACAGCTGAGATTTGGTAGTTTCTAATGAAATACAAGCTGTGTTAAGCGAGAGGCATTTGAAAACTGTTGCTTCAAATACAAGTTGCTAAAGCATTCAAGTCATCGCAAGCTTTGTGTGACAAACAGGCTGTTTACAGACTTGCATACCAGAAATCCAAGTTGATGGGAATAAAGACTGAAGCAGAGGAATGAGTGATATCCTTTTGATGTGGGTTCAGAACATGCTTGCCTTGTGTAGCAGTCAGGTATTTTTCTTGCAGGAGATTAATGACAAATTGGAGAGTGTTTTCTTTGATATTTGCCACTACATACAGCCTGATGGAAATGAATGTGGAAAACAAGTGATTCTTTTAAAAATAATTCAATTATTCAGCATTATGCTCTGTGAAGTTTTCAAACTGTGGAGCAATGCTACACTGTGCCCAACATTCTCTTCTTGGGTTCTATATTGGGTATATTAATAATAAGAAAAGCCTTGGGAATTAAGTGTATTTTAAGTTCAGAGGTTTGTGTTTACAGTCATCTAATACTGCTCGTCCCTTTGGAAATGTGTTTGTTAGTACAAGTGGTGTAATGTTCATTTCCGTTGGCTGAACTGCATGAAGACATCTTTGGTTTCAGCTATACTGCACTTGACCTACCAAGGGCATTTACTAATTCTGAGGACGTTCTTCACACCATTCTCCCCCCCCCCCATAGGACTCATTTAAATATAACCTGGTAAAGTTAAAAGTTATGAGGACTGTGTCTATTTGGCTTGCTCTAAACACAGAGAAAGGTTCTTTTCTTTTCTTTTTTTAAATATATAATTTTATTGAGTATATATTTCATATATCATAAAAATAATTCATATCCTTATGTATTATACTCTCTTTCATGTTTTAAACGCAAATAAATAAATTGAGGTGACATTCCATCTACACAACCGACAAACCAAACACAATCCCAATCCAATTTGTATCCTTCTTTTTCTGATTCCCTTATCCCACCAATTTATGAAACCACCATACAACTCCGTCTAGTCAAGTTTTAATCTTAATACATCCTTTGGGTCTTCAATGAATTATTGCTCCTTCTTCTAGCTTCTATTCTATTCACTCAGTCTTTATGGTTATTCTATCTACTTCTGTACCTAACAAAGAAAGCTGGACGGGGTTGCCTCTGGTGCTGGGGACTGAAGAGGAAACCCCTTCAGCAGGTGGAGGATGCCCCACCTCCCTGTTACCAGAGGCCTTAAGGGAAGCACACCCTTCCCCTTCCCAGTGGCTATAACACTTCTATATTATTTGTCACTTTGTGTACTTTTACTAAATAATTACCACTTAAAATATAATTCTAAATGCCCTACTTATACTTATTTAATTGCTCTCAACCTAGACTATTATACTATTTGCCAAAACAAACTGTCTTCTTTCAGGCGTCTTTGTCTGTTTGTTTAATCACAGCGTCTAATAGCTTCTTGCCAGTGCACTCGTTGTGAGCTGTGAAAGTTTTGCTGTTTAAATTGACCACTAGGTGGCTTAATGCTAGCCATCTATATTGAATTCCATGTTCTCTGAGTGTCTTAGCTGTTTCTCACAGCTTCCTTCCCACGATAAGCATCTCAACTGGGACATCAGCAAACAAGAAAACGATTGTGTCTTCAACGCATAGACTCTCTTTTTCCCTTGCAATTTAAAAAAGTTTATTTTTGGTCTGTACCTCCATGAACTCAATTAGAATATCTTGTGTGGCATCTGGAGGAGCTCTTTTTGAGATGTTTAAATGGAAGGCGGAGGTGATAATTCTTTCTGAAATCTCTGTTTCCCCTGCTGAAGGAAGTATCTGCCGCAGCCATTTATTTAAAGATGCAGTAAGATCTTCTGTTTTGGAGAAGTTCATTGAGACTCCATGAAGTTTGGCTTTCGTTTCTCTTAATTTTGTTTCTTGGAGTATGATTCTATTTTTAGCCCAAGCCTCAAATTCCATTACCTCCTTCGTTTCATCTGCTGTTTTTTCGCACTCTGGTACATTGCTTCAGCTTTCTTCTCCGTCATCTTCAATGTTGTGGTGAGTTCATCAAGTTTCTTATTTATTGGCTCAATTTTTTGTTTAAGTTGGCCAAATTATTTTTTCAATTGTCCAATGTCCCCACTCAGAGTCTTTATTTCATTTTTAAGTTCATCTTTTATCTCTGTCAGAGCATGAAGAATCAAAGTCTGGTAACTTGGGTCACAATTGCTTCCTCCCACTGCCATATCGTCCGGCAGAGACGTCTCCTGGTCTTCTGAGTCTTCAGAATCTGTATTTGCCTTCCTTGGGGGTCTGTAGGGGGGTTTTTTTGCTCCCTTTTCCCCCCTAGTCCTTCCCATACCCGGCATTAAAGTTTGTTTCTAAGTTTGTTTTGTTTTTTGAGAGCAGTTTTGATATTTCTCAGTGGGAATAGCAGGAGTGTGGAAGGGATGCAGCCAGCCGGAAGCTCAGCTGCCACGCCCCCAAAGATTATTTTCTTTAAATGAAAATCTAACAGGAAAGTGCAGTTTAAGAACCTTTTTGAAAATTATAGAATGCTGTCAGCTCAATTATTTGTTTTGCCCAAAGTTTGCACCAAAATTAAATAGGATTAAAGTACAAATCTCTGTTATTACATTGGGTAGTAAATAAAAAGTACTTAACAAAAGGACCAAGACTTTATCCATTATCCATTTTTTTAACCAACTTGAGACAATATAGTCACCTCACAACTACGGATGTACTGATAAGTACTTTGTTTTTCACTTGCATGTATGTTTGAGAAGACTCTTCAGCATTTTCCATGTTTATTTGTCTTATTTGCCTTTTTATGCCATTTTACACCATTTTCAAACATTTTTATAGAACTGATACAAAAGGCATTAATTTTAATGGAAATATTTGTATGTAGTTTCTCTACTACGGTCAAGAATAAAAGATCATAGTTCTGTGCCTAATAGGGCTGCCAGGTCTCCTGGACTGGTGGGAGCTCTCCCGCTGGCAGCCCTCTTCCCTTGCCATTGGCCCATTGAGCAGCAGCTCAATGGGGAAATCACCATCACCATTGCCATGGTAATGTCACTTGTGACAAGGCCTGGAAGTGATGTCATCATGTAGGAGTGACACTCTTAACATTCGTCCAAAACTCTGTGGTTTAACCCTGCATCAGTACATCTCCTGCTGGTTGCCAGACTCCAACTGGCAACCTTAGTACTTAGTGTGTTGTAGAGGGTAGGCTGGACTAGGAGATCCAGGACTGGGGAGATACAGCTTCAGTCCCAGCTTGCCCTGATCTTGAATCAGTCATTCTCATTCAGCCGAAACAACTTTACAGGATTTTTTTGTGAGGATAAAATATATGAGGGAAGATCCATGTACACTACCATGAGTGCCTTGGAGAATAGATGAGATAAAAACACACTAAATAAATAAATGTGAAAAAAACTTGAACTTGGAAACTGAACTAGCTGTCAAGAACATCCTTACTTACAACACATCTGTGAGGTATGCTGGTTGATAGTTCGTGACTTGTCCAACACTACCACTAAGAATGAGCTTAATGGAATGAGCTCAAGTTGTCCAGTCAAAAACACCATCCCACTGAACCAAGCCTCAGAAATAAAAATCTAAATTGATAATACTAAATTGATAATACTTGCATAATACTAGAGTCAGGATATGAATTTATTGGCTGTGGTCACACACGCAGTTTGTGGCACTATACTAGTGTTACCTGAACAGAATAAATGTGCCCCTCCAGATGAAAACATCTGCTTCCCGTGGCACAGTCGTCAGCAGCCCATGCTGTTCTGCAATGGGAGTGGAATAAACAGATGCTGCGGAAAGTTCAGTATTAATGGATTGTTTGCAGTTCCCTCTGTGTTTTCTGACATCTGAAATGAACCTGGAAGGGACGTCTGAATTTGCAGATCCGTTTCCGCAACTGTGTGGTTTTTTTAGTTGCTGCACATATGCACATCCATCCCCCTGTATTTAAATAAAACCCTCCCTTACAGCTCGTCCTGTGGTTGAAGCACAGTACTAATGTGGATGCTCCCCCACAGGATGTCTGCACAGGTAACTCGCCACTGGGTGTGTGGTCTAGATAAAATGTTCCACTACACTTTGAACTGGTACAATTTGAGGTGCCACCATACCATGCCAAGCCACCACTGTGGAGCAGTGGAGCAATGCTACACTGTGCCCAACATTCTCTTCTTGTGTTGGCATGGAGAATCTTTGTTCACATTATGAACCTGGCCCCACTCTATGAGCACAATGGCAATGTTAACTGCCTCTGGTTTTCTGGCATTGGACAATAAAGTATTAGCTTCCTTTCCCTCTTAATAGACCAATGTGTATTTATAACATCTTCTCTCATATAATGATTTTTACAAAAATTATATTATGATGGTACACTGTCATTATACAGTGTATTAATATTCAAAAACGGTCCTATCAAATATGTTGGGAGAATGCACCACCATTAGCTGACAACCCTATGTGTCAATCCAATGTTTTCCCCCCTCTAGATTGATTTTCCAGAGGGACAGAACCTCATTTACAAGCAAAACAGTTGATTCAACATCTACAGACATTTTCCAGAGGAAACAATATTCAGAAACCTTTATGCTTTAATACAAAACATTGATGAGAGAGCTAAAAATGAATGATTCCATGAGACTGTCTGAGAAGGCTTTTTTAATATTATCACAGTATATAATGACAGTGTACCATCACAATATAATCCACATGAAATCAATTTATGAATTGTAAATACACATCAGTATACTAAGAGGGAGAAGGAACTAACACATTGTCCAGTGCCAGAAAACCAATAGAAGAGCCTCCTGCATCGGAAGAGATCTCCTTACTCTGGAAGAACATGCTACATCAGCTGAACACCTGAAAATTACAGACCATTTTTATCCCATTTTTCAACAACCCAATAAGGCTACAATCCAACAATGTGTATAATTTTGGATCCCATTAAAAAAAGTTTTCTCCTTGAAGATAGATTAAATTGATCATTTTTTCTTAGACGTACTGCACTTCAGGCTCATTTTGCTTTGTAATTAAGAAGAAAGCCAGAAACATCATTTAGACATTAAGAATTTAATAGATATATTTTTCTAGCTTTATGCATTAGCAGAGGACAGCCTATTAATGAAATAAGTCTTCCTTCAGGGTCAATTTAGATGGGCCATAATCTTCTGCAAATATATTGCAAATGAGGATCATTTAATGATCTTAAAACTAACTGCCAGAAAAGGCTTGGTATAACTCCCCAGACAACAAAAAGGAGGTTTGACATGACTCGAACAGTCTTTGTAATTAACAAATATTTAATGTTGACCCTGCTGTGTTACATAATTGAAAATATTATCTTATTTAAGTCAGTCTCAGCCTTTCTGACCCAAGAGGTTAATTCTGACTAAGGAAAAGCTGAGGATTGTATTTAAAAGTCAATAAAACAATAGCTAGGTTTTAATTTTCAGATACTGTTGGCTTAGTGAGATCAAATGCTGAAGCTGAAAGAAAAAGCTGAGCTAGAAAATTCTGAAAGGTAAACAAAGAGGGTCTGAGGAACTGCAAAACTATGTGATTGGCCATTGAGAGTTTTTGGTGTATGGGAAAGGGCAGGGCTTTGGTGCATCAAGACACCAGGAACTGCTCCTGGCTCTGACTGATTCTTTGTTCTTTTTAGGGGGGTTTCAGGGGATCCTGAACCCTACTGGATGTCCTGGAAAAAGGTCTGAAGCAAGGGACTTGATTCGGACCCTTGCTTGAGGCAACCAGCGGGTGGAAGCCCTGGATCATTCCCAGAAGCATGGAATGAAGAAGAGCAGGTTTGGCAGCCATAACCTGCACCAGATGTGAATGCCCCCAAGTAAGAGAGTTATTTTAAGCCTTATCCGAACACCGATGAAGGCATGCACCTGTGAGTACCTGTAATAGCAACAGCAACATTTAAGAGTATGAT
Organism: Gekko japonicus; assembly: GCF_001447785.1. Lineage (NCBI taxonomy): Eukaryota > Metazoa > Chordata > Lepidosauria > Squamata > Gekkonidae > Gekko > Gekko japonicus. The sequence goes on along the minus strand of NW_015169185.1, from coordinate 839,285 downwards.
GATTTTTTTTGAATAAGCCCCTTTAAATCTCCAAAACAATACAGAAATGTGGAATTCCCTGCCCCTTTTCTGTGCAATGCGGCTGCGAAGAGATAAGAGTAATTAAAAGAACCTTAAGATAAACACTTACTGGGGCAAAGAGCGATCTCAGCCTCTACAAGAGAACTATAAATTTTCTAAAACTTTCTTTAAAAAGAAAGATATACAGAGCTCAACTAACCATCTTGCAACAACCCTTTGTGATGTCATGCTTTACTGCTGAGAACAGAATAGAAGTGCACTCTGTTTTGAAAGAGTCTGCTGACTCTTGTTATTGCACTGAAATGAAGGATCAGCACTCTCAGAAAAACAGACACTTTAGATGATCCAGACAATGTACAAGAGACACAGTTTTCCTGGGAACAATTCCAAAAGATTCTTGAGGATTCAATTCAACAAGTGATTACAGAAACTTTTGAGAGTCTTTATAATAAGAAGCAGACTATGCAGTCAGAAACTGTAACTGAGAAAGAAGATCCACAACGACAAAGACAACAGATCCTACCCAAAGAGCAGGACTCTAAGCAGAATGATTCAGCCAATGGAATTTCCTTTCCAGCCAAAGAGAATATAAGAAGCTACACAGGACAAATTAACAGACCTATGGAAATTATGACAAATTCTTTAATTTTTGAAAGGGTAAAGGAGAAGATACAATAGGATCTATTGTATGGGATGATCTTTTTTATCTAAAGAGAAATCAAGAAGCTACACAAGACAGAAATCCTTAACTACTCTAAGAAGTGAATACAGAGGGGAAGAAGCAAAGGCAAATTTTTCCACATACAAAGAGAAAAGGCACAGAATTATGGCTGTAATGAAAAACAGAGCACAGAAAAAGAGAAAAAAGAATAAAATATTATAACTAGAGTGACAAGATGTTTTGGTCTATGTGTAACTGACTAAAATAAGTTATAGCTGAAATTGATTTAACAATACAATAGTAAAGATTATGAATTTACATAATGTTTTCTTGTAGAGTAATATAGGGAACTCTGATTTAGGTGTAACTGATTCAAATGAACTTTAGCTGAAACTGAACTGGATCTTATACAAGAGTTTAACATGAAGTTAGAATGGAAACTGGTAATATTTTTATTTGCATATGTTTTCTTGTAGAGTAATATAGGGAACTCTGATTTAGGTGTAACTGATTCAAATGAACTTTAGCTGAAACTGAACTGGATCTTATACAAGAGTTTAACATGAAGTTAGAATGGAAACTGGTAATACCTTTACTTACATAATGTTTTTTTTTCCCTTAAAGATGTCAAGTAAGAAGATGGTTAACATTTTTTTATCATATATAGTAGAAATATATAAGATTACCCTGACTTTAGATTATATATAGTAGAAATGCAAGTAGTTTATTTAGATTTGTGTTAGACTAAAGAAATTAGCAGCTTTTAATATATAGTGTTGCTAAGATGGAAGTTTCGGATGTGGTAAAATATTAGCATTGTCATGTATGAGAAATTTGATTAGACACTATGACATTGTAACACTCATTGGGTTTTTTTTACTTTTTCTTTCTGAAAATTAATAAAATATTCTTTAAAAAAAGAGAGAGAGAGAGAGAGTTTTTGGCCTATTATAGATACATCAGACCAGAATGAAAGGTGACTTCACAGAACCACACAGTGTCTAATGGTACTTATCAATCATCTTTTTACATGGCAGCTGTATCCACACAGGGAGCCAGCCTTCAGTAGCAACAGACATCATGGTGAAGCTGATAGATGGGAGAATTATATGGACTAGTACCAACACAACTTTGCAAGCACCTTCTTCCTCATCATGATCCTCTCTGTTCTTTAAAACCTATGGATGCAACTATAAGTTTGTGTCTTCTATATCTGAAGCTACAATAGCCCCCCATACCCAATTAGATGATTTTGAGGCATTGAACTTCTCTGAATATCCTGTGTTTGAGGTCCCTTCACTTTGAAACCATCCCAGATGACTTCCTCACACAAATCTATACCATAGGTAATATAATCCTTTTTTTGCTGCTTTTTTCTAACTTTTCTTTTGCCCAATTCTCTCTCTCTCTCTCTCTCTCTCTCTCTCTCTCTCTCTCTCTCTCTCTCTCTCTCTCTCTCTCATTTACACACTGCACAGTGTATATGGTCATTAAAATATTCACATTCACTATGGGCATTTTAGGTGCTATATTCATACTGTAATATTAGTCTGACTGAGTGCATTTTTATTCCATTCACGTAAACTATAGCTCTTTTTTCCCTGCTATATCTTATTATTTTGTTATAGATCTCTAGTGTTGTCTGATTCCAGGACTAGACACATTTTACTACCAGAATGTTAAAACCTAAATCATCAGGACTTCTAGGGCAGGTGCAAGAGATGAGAGAGGAATGGTTGCTTTCCTTTTTTTGTTTGGCTATTTTTTGTGTGACTCTGGGTCCAGGCTAGGTGGTACCCGGTTCAGTCACACAGAACACTAGTCTAACAAACAGTAGCAACACATCCAGAATCTAAAGAACTGTTAAAAAGACCTTTAAAAACAAACAAATGGTGAAACTAGTTTCCAGAGTCTAAGGAAGCTTTTGACATTTTTCACAAATGGCACCCCACAATGCCTCATGGTAAAATGCTTTGAAGGCAATGGGAATTTCAAAGTAAAGTGTGATAAAGCAGGGCAGAGGGTCAGCTGTTCAAAGAAAAAACGAAAAAACACCACCTCTACAACCCTTTTGCGTTCATCTAAGCAGCTTTTAGAAACTTGACCCAAGAATACTAACATGAATTCATGAGGTCAGGGTGTGTCTGCTACCATCAGAACAATTCTTTTATCCTCTAGCATTCTGAAAACCTGGAGTTCAAGTAATTTACTACTACCAAGGTTTGAAAGCATCCCACAAAAAAACAGCAGAGGGAGAGTTTATGGGCAATATATATAGTGGGGAAAGGAGGGAGGGAAAGGGAAATAAACACAAAATGTTTGCAATGGTTTTCAAATTAGCAGTATTGTCATGTTGGAAAATATATGAAGTATGATTAAAAATCGTTTTACAGCCTTCATGCAAATATAGTATGTTCATGCTAGGCGTTATTAGAAAAGAAATTGAAAATAAGACATCAAACTCATATAATTTATGATGTGGGAATATTATACACATTTTGGATGCCCCATCTTTAAAAGATATTGAACAGCTGGGAAAGGTACTTAAATAGTTATACCAACTTGTATCATAGGCTGGGGGCTGGGCCCAATTATTACTTTGATGGCCCTTTCTGGAGTCATATAGAGTTATATCCCTGAGGTCTTTGTATTGCCATCTCACCATCATGTAGGTTAGTTGGGTTTTTAGATTTTAACTGGAATTTATATGGAATTGTTTTATATGTTTTACTGGCACTTTGTAACCCATCCTGAGCCTGCTTTTGGGGGAGGGCAAGATAAAAATCTCATAAATAAATAAATATACAGCAAAAATAGTCAACGGATTCAAACATCTTGCCCATAAGCAAAGGTGTTTGTTTTTTTTTCAATTTAGGGGGGAAAAGACAACCAAGAGTGTATATGACAGACATTCATAATATTATGCATGAGGTGGAAAAAAATGGATGGACAAAACTTTTTCTGTTTCTCCCATAAAACCTACACTCAGGGTCACTCAGTGAAGCTGTTTGGCGATAGGTGCAGGGCATACAAAAAAGGACTTCTCTGTAAACATCTATAATTAATACACTGAATTCACTTCAACAAGACGTAGTGGCCTAGGGTGTTTTAGGGGGGAAATCATGAACAATACATCCATCCCCAACTACTAGCCACGATAACTAGATGGGAAGCTCTGTGTTCAGAGACAGTATATATTGGATACCTCTTGCTGGGGGGCAAGTGAGGGCTAGTATTTCATGTAATGTTTGTGAGTTTTATTATTATTTTGTTTATTTATTTTTCATTAATGTTATTTAGAGTCCATCTTTCTCACAGGGACTTAAGGTGGATTACACATAGTGAGCCAGTACAATCACAAAAAATGGGACATTTGATAACCAGTTCATTAGGATTTTAGAAGTCAGGAAAGAACAGAAGCATAGCATAAGTAGTCACATGACACATTAAGCAGTACATTTTAAGAGACCAATGTACTGTGTATTACAGTAGTCTAGTCTTGATGTTACTGTGGTATGGATTCAGGTGGCTAGGTCAGCCATGTCAAGATTAAGGGGCCATCTTGTACGCTAGGTTGAGTTGGCAGAAAGCCTTTTTTGCAGCTGCATTAACTTGCTTCTCTAGTAGTAAAGCTGTATCCAATATGACCTCAAGGCTTTTTCCTGAGTCAGCAAGGGTCAGTTAAACTCCATCAAAAGGAGTCACCAGCATTACCTCTGTCTTTTCAGGGATTAGTTTCAATTTGTTCACTTTTAGCCAGTTAACCACCACAGCAATGGAAGCAATGCTCTACCACATCATCAGGAGATTTGGATAAGGATACATACAGCTGACTATAATCAGAATATTGGTAACAACCAAGTCCAGTGCTACAAATGATTTGTCCTAAGGGTTTTACATAAAGATAGAAAAGCACATGGTATAGAATTGTGCCCTGTGGAACTCCACAAGATAGGTCCCACACTGACAAAAACTAGGGACGGGCACAAACCTAAAAAAATCGGTTCAGTTCAGGGTTTAGGGTGGCCCCCAAACCACACCCCGAACAGAACCAACCCAAAAGGGCCGCACCTGAACCAAGCCAGTCTGGCAAATTCAGTTCCCCCTTTCTCACAGCCACAGTGAGCCAGCACTGGGAGAAAGGGGGTGTGGACCACACTAGATGGGACTTCCCTTCCACCTTTCTCCCGGCTGCAGCTCACTGGGACCAGGAGAAAGAGCGGGAATGAAGGGGGGAGCAAAAGCACAGCCATTTAAACCCAACTGCTGAGCAGGCCCACCAGTCAGCTATTAGGTTTAAATGGTTGGCAGCCATTTAACCCCTTTGGTTTTGCTTTCCCCCACTTTAAAGGAAGGGAGAGCAAAACTGAAGAGTTTAATGGCTTGCAGCCATTTAAACCTAATAGCTGAGCAGGTCCAATGGTCAGCTGTTAGGTTTAAATGGCTGGCAGCCATTTAACCCTTTGGTTTTGCCTCCCCCTGCTTCGAAGGAGGGTAAGGGAAACTGAAGGGTTTAATGGCTTGCAGCCATCTAAACCTAACAGCTTGGTGAGTCCGCTGGTCAGCTGTTAAGTTTAAATGACGGCAGCCATTTACCCATCGGTTTTGCATCCCCCCTTCAAAGGGGGGAAGCAAAACCAAGGGGTTAAATGGCTGCCAGCTGACCCCATGCCACTCAGCTGTCAGGTTCAAATGGCTGACCCCAAACAGTTGAACTGAACCAGCCACAAGTCCAGTAAATGTTCATGGATGGCACCTTCCCCAAACATCGGTTCGCGAACTCTGAACCGGCCCAAGCTCAGGCCAAATTTCAGTTCGTGAACCATTTCGTACCCATCCCTAATGACAACTGGTTTCCTTGACAATTCACGTTTCCTTTAGACATCTGAATGGTAGAAGGCTGAAACAGATTCTGGATTAGATGAACTTTAGGTTTGGTCTTGAAAACTCTTACATTCTTTTGAAGAGAACAGAACCCTGGTGACCAAAGCAAATCCATGGTATCCTGAAAAGAAGAGGGAACATCTACACTCCATCTGCTTTTTATTTCTTGCAAAAACTGCTTGGCAATCTGCCCCAGAAAATTCCTATCTGGGCACATCTAGCTCTTATATTCTCAGTTAAAAGCTTGAACTATTATTCCCATAGTGAAAGAAAGACCAGGATGTTAGTAAAGTGAAAGTATGATATTTTGGTAAACCTGAAGTTATAAACTAGTGTTTGTTAAAACTACATGGATTGGGGAAATTTGGCAATGCTTGCAAGGGTGAAGCTGAAGAAAAGAGTGCTTGGCGCCTCCTCTACTATGCCAGTTTTCCCTATAAAGTGCTTCTTTCCCACTTCCTAAAACAAGATTCCCCAACCTTATATTTAGTACATCATAAGAACATAAGAGAAGCCAATGTTGGATCAGGCCAGTGGCCCATCCAGTCCAACACTCTGTCATACAGTGGCCAAAAATACCAGGTGCCATCAGGAGGTACAGCAGTGGGGCCAGGATTCTGGCAGGGCCTACAAGTCTTTCCACAAATGAATGTTGACCAAATCCAGGAGATTTGGGGATAGGGCCTTGGAAGAACAGGGACCTCAGTGGGGTACATCATGACAGTCAGACATCAATATAGTAGATTTATTAATGTGCATCTTGATTTATGTCCAGTACCTGTTTCAGTCTGTAGCCTCAACCACGATTCATGGGCTTTTATCATCTGAGAGGAATATGGTTGTACTGTAGATGGTTTCTGTACTCCAATGTGGGAACAAACAGCAGACACCATCAAAATGCCTCTTCCCAGAAAATGTGTTGTAACCAGGGCTTTTTTTTTGTAGAAAAAGGCCAGCAGGAGCTCATTAGCATAATAGGCCACACCCAACAACAGAAACTCATTAGCATATTAGGTCACACCCCTGACAGCACAGTTCATTAGCATATTAGGCCACACACACCATGCCTTTCATTGGCTTGCCCGGGCATCCCGCTGCTGCGGGGAGCCCAGACAAGCCGGCCCTTGGAGGGGAGTCATTGGGGGGGGGTCACTCTCCAGGCCTTCCCTCTGTAGCCATGTATGCACAGAGGTTTTGGCTGTAGGCATGGGCATGGGCATGGGCATGGACAACTCAGAAGCCTGCCGAAACTCTGTTCCTGTGCGTTCCTGCCCCCAAATACCCTGGTTGTAACCCAACACCAACAATAAAGGCCCTAGTCCCATGGAGGATTTGCTGTGGGAGAGCGACGAGTGAATGGCGGATTTTCCGGGCACGATCACACTGCAACATCTGGGAAGTGGAGCACTTCCATGGCATACCGTCGAAAATGCGGCGTTAAAAAATACCTGGTTGAAGGTAGTAGCAACCGGTTTGCCATGGGCTGCCTCTGGAAGGCGTCCATGTGATCGGGCCGGCGTGCCACTTTCCCCTCCGGCCCCTTGTTGACGCGGAGGGAAGGTACCGTGGCATGCCCCCGATGCGTGGAATCGCATTATGGCATGTTAAATTGCGGCGCCGCAAATAGCCACACTTCCCCCCCCCCGCGTTATCCGGCCCGTGTGACCAAAGTTCAACTTTGACTCTACATGCATTTCACAGAAGATGCTTGTAAAATCAGGCTGCAATATCATGGGCTGAAAACTCTACTTCCCACCCCTCTGTCTTTTTAAATTTTATTTATTTATTTCAGTTTATATCCCACCCTCCCTGCTAGGCAGGCTTAGTTTTTGTAACATCCGGCCTGATAAAGAGTTCTGAGAAACTCAAAAGCTTGCACAATGTTTTCTATCAATTTGATTGGTACCAATGTTCCCTCTAACCTATGGAGTCTTGTGAGCTATGGGCATTAAAGTTGTGAGTGAGTGATTTGGCTGCTACATAAATTAGTTTGTTCTGGAGCCATCCTTCCTGAGCTAAGATAAAAACATGTGAGCCGGAGGCTAAAAAACTGTGAGCTAAATCACATTAACTCAGCTTAGAGGGAACACTGGTTGGTACCAATAGAGGACTTTACACAGTTTTTGGCTTGTTTTTTGGATTTAATCATTCAGCCATTCTGACAGGGCTTACAAGCCTTTCCACAAATGAACGTTGTCCAAATCCAGGAGATTTGGGGATGGAGCCTTGGAAGGGCAGGGACCTCAGTGGGGTACAATGCCTTAGTGTCCATCCTCCAACGCATCCATTTTCTCCAGGTCCAGGGGAAATGATCTCTGTAGTCTGGAGATCCCCAGGTCCCACCTGGAGGCTGGCATCCCTACCTTAAAAAGTGAGTCTCAGCTGCATATTTCTGTTTTCTTTCACCAGAAAAATCCTTTGAACAAATATTGTGTTACTGAGAGGAACATAAAATATAAACTGTTAGTTTATTTCTTTTCTTCTTTTTCTTAACTTGATTGTTAATGTTGAGAAAAACCCCTATGGCATATTTCAAGAGTATGATGGATTGTTCTTTTCAGGGCTTGGGGGGGGGGGGAGTTCCAGAACCTCTTCGACAAAATTCTTTTTAAAATGTTTAAAAGTTCATGAGTTTTTAGTATACAGATTGAAAACTTTGTTTCTCTCTTGAGAGTTCTGGCACCTATCCCCTCACTCCCCACCCCAAGCCCTGGTTCTTCGTCAGCTACTCTGGAAGACAATGCCCCATTGTAGTAGAAAGTTGGTGTATACATTTTTGTAAAATTGAATTCCAAGAATTGCAACTTTAATTCAGATTTTTTTTTAATTAACAAAAACACACTTCTAGGCTGTATACCTCTCAGGAGGTACAGTCACACCACTCAGCTGCTTCCTAAGTGTCCAGGGATAACCCCAGAACTCCTGCACTTACCTGAGGTGAAGGGAGAGAGCTAGCTAGAGCAGCCCATGCCCATCTGGCAACAGCCTGCATAAAGCAGAAGTCAGCCCCACCACCACCAATCAACACAGCAGACCTGTCTGCCCTCGAGGTAGCAGGCCCATTGAAGCCTGGCCTGCCCAGGAGACCCAGCAAGGCCAGGCAAGAGAAGACCAGCCACTGCATGTGGCAGCCCTGGGCCTTAATGAGCTGGCATCAGCTGGCTGGGAGGAGGTGGGTCAGCTATTTAAGGAAGGTGTAGGGAGGCTATAAACTGTCCTGGATCAGTGACACTCAATTGGAAATAGTTCCTGCCAGTCAACCTAGGAGGGTGGAACAACCATCAGAGAGGCAGGAAAAGAAAGGGCCAGCATACTCCAGGGAGTTTCTCTCATAAGGGCCATGGACTCAGGCTTGGGAGGACATGCTAGCCCTCCTGACAGCTAGCCAGTTTCAGAGGAAGGCCATAGAAAAAAGAGGAGGAGGAACCCCTTCCCCTTTTTGGTCTGAGGTCTATCAAGGCCTTCACAAGGAGGCTCTGAAGCAGAGTTGCCAGGTCCTACCTCTGATCTGGTGGGTGGCTCCCAGGTCCTCTTTAGGATCTTCTGCCACATGTGCTTTGCACACATGATGCAGTGACATCACCCAGAAGTGACATCATCACAATGCCGACACCATAGATTTTGCTCTAGTTTTTGGACAAAACTATGGGTTTTTTCCCCCTCAAAACCATAGAGTTTGCCCAAAAACTAAAGTGTCACCCCCCCAATGTTTGCAATGTGATGACATCACTACCAGGTGATGTCATTGCACTGGTGATGCCAACATGGAAGGGGGCTGTTTGGGGGTGGGGCTTCCCCTGCCAGCCAGCTAGCTGGCACTGAATTGGAGCCCCAAAAATAGGGGGAACCCTCACCCCAACTAGGGTGATGGCAACCCTACTCTGAAGAATGTGTTGGCCTTGCCCAACCCTGGCTGTGTGGCAGATGCTCACAATAAGATATACCTGATGATGCACTCCTCTTGTGTTCTGCTTCATGTTATCTCAGCTAAGATTGCCCTTCCAGGCATTTTCCAATTCTTTCTCTAAAGCTAGGATTGTTCCACATCCACACCATTCCTCCTGCCATAGGAAAGGGTTGTCCTACTTTGGTTCACCTTCTTTCACCTCCTTCCACCTGAATTACAGTGCAATGCTAAGCAGAGTGAAGTCAGTGCACTTAGAAGGCTGCTCTCTATACAGAATGCTATTCCTTTGTATTTGGTTGGAACAAATCTTAATCTACCTTTTTCTAGAGTGAAGTCAGTGCACTTAGAAGGCTGCACTCTATACAGAATGAGTTTGTATTCGGTTGGAACAAATCTTTACTTTTTAATCTACCTTTTTCCCCCACCCCCATGATTCTTGTGTGTATTGCCTGCATGGATTGTAAGATTGCAATCAATTACACTTGTACAGTGTTAAGTTTGTGTAGGTGCGTGAGTACCATTAAATATTTCTATTATTATTACAATAGAGGAGGAGGAGGAGGAAAAGTTTTTCTACTCCACCTTTGTCTACCTGAAGGAGTCTCTAAGAAGCTTACAATCACATTCCCTTCCTCTCCCCACAACAGGCACCTTGTGAGGTAGGTGGGGCTGAGAGCATTCTCAGAGAACTGACTGGCCCAAGGTCCCCCTGAAGCCTTCATGCAGAGGAGTGAGGAATCAAACCCGGTTCTGCCAGATTAGACTCTGCCGCTCTTAACCACTATACCACTCATAAAGAGACAACATTACTGATGTTACAGCTCTTGTCCTTTGCAGTAAGTATGGCAATCTAATCTGAACCTACTTAAAATGCCCATATTGGTTTTGGAAAGGGAATAGAGGTTTCTTTTTTAAAAATTGCTCCCATTAAGTTTGATGGGACCAAAGGAGGTAATCAAGATTATATTCTGGAATGTTTTTAACATCTAAAAGGAAAGTATAATTTCCAGTGACTTGCCTGATGATCTTCTTTTCTCCCTGCCATAATACTCCATTAGCCTGTAGCAAAGCATTGCTCAATAATTTATAGAAACAAAATCAGCTCGACTTGAAATATACTTCCCTATTAATCTCACTTACAGCCTGGTCTTAATACAAAGAACTACTAACCCATTGGATAAAACAACTAAACAACTGCCAGATCTAGGTAATCACAGGTGAGAAAAATTCTTTCTGCGTTTTACATATAGGACAAATATGTATTTTCACACTGCCAAATCATCTTTTCGCAGAAAAAATTGTATAGATTTTTAGCCCAATGTGGCCTACATCTTATATTACCTTGATGTGTACAGCTCAACACTCAGGTTTGGGGGGGAAACTGTAATGTTCAAAGATAATGTTGAGTAATTTTGGTATGAACAAACAACTAAGAAGCATTATTAAGTGTATACAATGATTGTGTCCTTTAAAGCAGTCCAATGCACAAATCTTAATCTAGATTCATGTATTAGACAAAAGAAAATGTTTTCATGTGTCATCACATATTTAGAACTAAAGTTACACAATGTTTTAACATATGGAAAGTGTATGGTTGAAAAGTCAGCCATTCTGGAGATGGCTCTTTACTAGTGTGACATTACTTTTCTTCTCTGTGGCCTAACTTCCCTTCGAGCCAAGATCTAATAAAGAGCACCTTTAAATTAGTCCTATACACAGCCTGCATTGTTCCAATCAACTGAACTACTTAAAGAAGAAAACCTTTAAGGATCACTGGAGGCGTTTTGCGCTTCCCTCTGTTTTATGGCACAACCTTAGACACAATAGTGTAAAAAGGTCAAGACATCATGTAGGCTTTTGCATTAGGCAGCAGAACACTAATTAGTTTTAGAAACAGTGAGTTCCTGTGTATGTGTTCTAATATTTTGATGGCAAAGTTTTGCTTGAAATTGAATTTAAAAAAAAATACAGACAAAGCATCTTCTATTTGTTCTTAACTGGTGTCCTTCCTCAATGATACTTTAAAAGGCCACCATAAATTTTTCCACTTCAGTGTTAGCATCTTTTTTTCTGATGCCCTAGCTGTAACTTGATTCCATTACTGAAGTAAGAAGATAGAATCTGTCTGGGGTATTAACATAAGCTTCAGTTCTTTGAATTGTGAACAGAGGAGAGTTCATAAAAAAAGATCTGTGGCACTTCCCCCTTCCAGCTTGGAAAGTCATGCCAGAGTAGTAGGGGCACCCTCAGGAATGGTGTGTGCTGCACTGGGAGAAGATGTGGCTTGGAGGAAATAAGTGGATCTGCTTAAAATCGATCAAATTCTTTCACAGACAGAAGCCCTTTTCGGTCTTCATATTCCTAGGACTATAACTACACTTATGGAACAAACAAACTACATGCAATCCCCCCCTGTATACACATTCACCATTTGTCCCAGGCATCTCCCCCAAGTAAGGCATGAGACATAAACGTTGGGATAAAGTAAACTGATAAATGGCTGGTCAACATCTTAGGCTAAAACTAATTAAAGTTGGCAGGCTGCACTTGACAGCCATTCAAAGCTACCTTTGTTTTGGACACTTGCTGACTTTGCTTACCTCACCTACACATAAACTGTACTGAGAGGTGCTCAGCTTCATTGCCCCCCCACTCCTACTTTTATGACAACTACGGTTTCAGTTGATGCTGCTCAGCACACAGGGCATTCCTTCCTCGAAACCACCATACCATACAACAATTGATGGGCTGTTCAGCAAACATCTGATTTTCCCTACCTATCAAGAGCAACCTGCCCTATTTCTAGTAAAACAGTTACTGCTTAACCAGTCAACTAACCAGGCCTAATTTTAAAAAAAAAAAACACCCCCAGTGTCAACAGTGGAGTAGGCAAAAAAAGGAACACGCCCTTTAAGTCTGCCTGGCATTTGCGCCTATGTTGGGTCTAATTGTGCGTATGATCACAACCATTGATAGTTATTGAGATCTCATGGGTCCAGAGCAGGTTTCTTTAAAAGTGGATGTACCACAGCTTATTTCCTCTCTCAAGGAGGCATTAACTACTTCTCGGACCCAGTCAGCCAAACCTTCCCTGGCAAATTAAAGGCCCCGTCCACACGGATGAATTTGGGCCAGTAGAAGGACGGTTCGGGGACACAGCAAACGGGCGCGATCCCACCACAACATCTGGGAAGCGTAGTGCTTCTGTCCCCGAACCGCCCCTTCTGCCCGAAACAGCGCATCAACTTAGAACCACCTATGTAGGTGGTTCATCTCGATGAGGCGCCGCAAGCCGGGCCATCGGATCGCCGGCGCGTCTTTGCACCGGTGCATCCCCGGCTCCTAGCCGAACTGCGCATGCTCCGACATGCGCAGTTCGGCAGGCTCCCCGTCTGAACTGTGTTTTCTCCCCGGCATCTGATCGTGCCAGGGAGAAAAGGCACCGCGGCCCAGGGGATCCGTGGGATCCCGCCGCGGCGTCTCAACTTTGACGCGGCTTTTAAAAGCCGCGCTTTGAGCGACTTATCCCCTGCCTAAGTAGCCAGGAAGGACAAGAGTCATCCAAGCAGGTGGTAGGCTCAAACTTCCTGTCCATATCCTAAGAATGAATAAACTGAAACATATCCCAAACAACAGGACACGTTGGCACCCTGGCATCATCTGACCCTGTCACTGCTAATGAAGAATTCAAGTTGGAATTGATATGAGAGATTTTATCTGCAAAGCATTGAGCAAAACACGCACTGAGGGCTACCACGTAGTCTACATCCTCCTGCATGCTGGACCCCAACAGGTATCTGACCACCTGTGACAGCTCTGCTGGCCTACACTGTGCAGATGCAGTGGTGGTGTAAAAATGTTGTTTCTTTGCCACTATCACTGCCATGGAATACACTTTAAAATGAGCTTTTGCAGATGTCATTGCAGAGTCTTCCTCTACTGTTGCTCTACTCATCTCCCATGTCCTTTCATTGCCCGCAGCCCCTCAGTAAACCAAGGGACTACCTGGGCTCTTAAACTTGAGAGAGTTAACCTGTGTGATTTGTAGGACCGTTGTTATCATGTAGGCCATGAAATCTTGAGTTGCTCCTGATAAGACAGCCTCAACATGAATGCTGCAGTCCATCAGGACAACCAGCCTAGGGATCCTCAACACTGCTCCCGAGACCTCCTCTGTCAGCTCAGGCAGGGAAATTGTTAAGCAGCAGGGTGGCCAGTACAGTAACAGAGTCCCAATTCTGTCTCTCAAAAGGCAACATTAGGTACACAGCCTCAGTTGCAGAGTGCCCCAAAAGGCACTGCTTTCCCAGATGTTATTCAACATCAATATGCGCCCCCTTGCCCAGATTGCCTGGAGGCACGGGGTAGGGTGTCACTAATATGCGGATGACACCCAGCTATATCTGTTGTTGGGCAGTCAGTCCGACTCTACCCTAGAAGATCTGGACCAGGCGTTACAAGCCGTGGCTGGTTGGCTTAGACTGAGCCGACTGAAATTGAATCCGACGAAGACGGAGGTCCTGTGCCTGAGTCGGAGAGGACCAGGGGCAGGGAGCCCACTACCAGCCTTTGATGCGGCACCATTGGTACCAGCGCCAAAGGTTAGGAGTTTGAGAGTGCTCCTGGATGCCTCCTTAACACTGGAGGCCCAGGTAGCAGCCACTGCCAAGGCAGCCTTTTACCATCTTTGGCTGATTAGGCAGCTGGTTCTCTTCCTCGAATGCAATGATCTGGCAACAGTAATCCACGCAATAATCACCTTGAGACTGGAATACTGTAATGCTCTCTACATGGGGCTGCCCTTGATGCAAATCCAGAAACTGCACCTGGTGCAGGAACATATCCAGCCTGTGCTGAAGGCATTGCACTGGCTGCCAATTGCATATAGGATTTGCTTCAAGGTGCTGGTTTTTACCTTTAAAGCCCTATATGGTCTGGGGCCTGCTTACCTGAGGGAATGCCTTTCCCCACATGTTCCCCAGAGAGCACTGAGGTCTGGGTCTCTGGGTCTCAAAATCGCTTGGCCCTCCCTGGACTGGAAGATGCCGGGTTGGAAGACATCTGCAGGGCCTGTAAAAAGGAGCTCTTCCACCAGGCCTTTGATTAGGAGCCCACTTCCAACAACAACTGAACTGTGGTAAGGCCCTTTATGCCATCACCAGTAGCCTGTGATATACTGGATACTGACTCTGGCTACACTCCTTTGTAATCATTCCACCATGGCCTACTGGGATCACTGTGCAATGTTATACTGCCACCAGCACTTTACTTATTATGTATATAATTTTATGATGTTTATTATTTGTGTTTTAGTGTATTTTAACTTTTAATGTAAGCTGCCCTGAGCCTGTCTGGCAGGGAGGGTGGGATATAAATTGAATTAAATAAATAAATAAAATAAATAAACACCAGAAGTGTCTCCTATGGGCCATCATACTAGGGGACAGTCCTTATAGAATACAATGACACCACCTCCCCGCCTGCCAGACCTATGCTGATATATCCGCAAATACACGGGGTGACCCAATTGGGAGAGGTTAAGCCCTCCCCCAGCCAAGTCTCAGTGACACATGCCAAGTCAGCTCTCATTTAGGATTAAACAAGAAAGAAGACCCGCGAAACTCGCGGGGGGGGAGCTGCAAACTCAGCAGGCGTAGGAGGAACCAGCAGGAGCAGGTAAGCTCTCCACTCCCCCCATCCCGCCGGTTCCTCCGTCTCCTCCACCCCCCCGCCTCCTCCCCCCACTCCGAACCCC
>NW_015169185.1:807695-823475 GCF_001447785.1 Gekko japonicus | reverse complement strand
TGTATAGCCTGGCAAATTGTTTATATGGTTACCAAAATCTGTTCAGCTTGAAAAATAAAAATAAATAAATGTACTAATGCAAAGCTTTATTATGTATTTTATAATTAATTCTGTTGTACTGTAGCTTACAAACTAGTGAGCAGAGTCTATTAATGGATATTAATTACATCTGAATACAGCTAGTGAGGATAAGATAACTCATGTGACTAGAAGTTCTCAAGATATGTGATGCCTGAAATGTTAATTGAGTACTTGAGAAAAGTGGCCTTAACACCCTTTCAGTGGCCACTTGTGCAGTTGCAGCTGGCTGATACCAACCAATTTGCACTGATATCACTGGACTGCACCTATCTCATGAATTATTCCCACACAATGCATACAAATATGTCTTGAAAGCCATAGTAAAATCTTCTACTTTTTTGAACCATGTACAAGTCTTCTCACTGAGGATGACAGGCGTCTTCTGCTGAATTTCTCACCTCACCTGAATAGCATACTTTAGTTTTTATGCCACTACATTCACAAGACTAGCACAAAAGCCTATTTCCTTGTATGGACTGCTCTTCTTGCTGGTTTGGCACGTAAGAACACAAAATGCTCCAGGGCAGGAGTAACATTCCAGTATTCAGGCGCTTCCACCACTGAATAATATACTTTCTAGAACTGTCCTCTTCTATTATTGCAGCTGTCAAGAAATAGAAAAGAGAAGCTGTTGCATGCATCTCAGGCTTTATACTCTTTTGTATATTTGCTTATCTAACTGCACTCAGAAATTGCTTTTTTTCCATCTGCAGTATTCATTTCTGTTTATTTTTATCCAATTGTATATTTTAGAGAGCAATACAGTAAGCCATCTCTAAAGAACATGGTTACTAGTGCATCACAATGTGCTATGCATCTTGTTAGCTAACTCAATATTTTTAATTACTTGCCTTTATTATTGGTGAGAAAATGTAGAGTCAAGTTTCAAGTAATACCTTTTATTGGACTAAAGCTGCAATATTGACAGTGAAGCTTTAGGGATATAGAAAACTCCCATTCAGGTCAGAATGGGATTGACTCTGAAAAACGGATTCCTATATTCAGAAAGCTCATTTGTCAATACTTTACATTTAGTCCAATAATGGTAGTCTTTCAAACTTGGCTCTGAAATTTGTCTATAAAGAAAATATTTGAGCTTCCAATGAGTACATGGTTATGACTTGTATTGGATGCCTAATTTGTGATGGATTATCTCATATTTGGAGTTTACACAAGCAAACATAATCTTTCAGGATGTGAGGATCAACAGTTATATCAAATTACCAGTCAAAAGAAAATACCAGTATTTTGTTTTTGTAGAATACAAGTGTCAGAAAAGTAGTACAATGGGTCTATTTAAAGTTTCATTTAAAAATTATGTGTAATGATAAAACACAGGCAAATATTCCATTCTCCTTGTTCCACTTTGGGGGATCTGAATGTCATTTATTTATTTCGGAGAATGTTATGACCTGGTAAAGAACGGAAAGAGTCATTTATTCATCTTTCTTTTTTTCTGATACAGCAGAAGTGCAGATCTGGTATGGTCATGGAAAGTCATTTGTATCTCATTGTAGGAGCTGTGACCCAATATGGATCTTGGTCACATCTTCAAGAGTAAGAGTGATCCAGATCAGGATTACTATATAAAAGGAAATTGCTGTTGGGAAAGATTAATAAGTGTATCATTTCCACATTCCCAAAGAGTGCAGTTATTTCTCAGTTCTGCTCAGGGCCCTGGACTCACTCAACATAGGTTCCTAATATATGGAACTTTTAAAAATTCTCTCACACAATCATTTGTCTGTTTTCTTACCCCTTTTGCTGGCACTTCCAAACATTCCACCCCTGTTTAAAGATTTAAACTACCTTTGCTTAAAATATACTTTTACATAGCAATAATTGTTCATTTCCCCTCTTTGTCAGTTATTTTAGTGTTAGTATTTGAAAACACTAGGAATAGGAATTGGCACACACGCTTCAAAGATAGTCTCACAGAGCATTACTACAATCAAATCTTGGTGTGACTAAGGGCATAAACATATATGTTTAAGGTCATGGGTCTCCATCTGTTTGTAAAAGGCAAATTCTGTGCACAATACCACTTTGGATTGGGTCCACACAGACCAAAGTTTTCACTAATCAACCCCTGATCATTTTTTAAAAATTGAAACTAGACTCCCTGTGTTGTAACTTACATTTTAAAGGGGGGGGGAAGAGTTTTAAAGTACATATTTCTTTTTAATTACGGTAGTTAAGAACAATGGAGGAAATCTTGTTGTTTTGCAAATCCATTGAAAGACAGATAGTTAAATCCCATCTCCCTTGCTCAGACAACCTCAATCCATACTGGATCTGCACATGAATGTAGTTTTTCTTTCACAGACTGAGAAAAATAAGATCTTTATAACATCTGTTTGTTCCATAACACGCATCACAGTGGCAAGGTCAAGTTGGTAACTTATGTTTTAGTCTTTGAAACTATCAGATCCCATTTCCCCACAACCAGTAGCACTGGTCAGTGATAATGTATCATGAGGACTATGAATAATTTTCTGAGTTTGCTCTGCATTCAATTTTCAAGGCCATTGGCTTCAGTAAAAGGATTTTCTCTTCTGGTCTTATTGGGTGTGCCTACAAATTAATTGATATATAGTCCATTATTTCTTTCTCACCCACCCACCCAATCCATGGCCGACCAATAGTTTTATTGATAGCTGCATTACACCACCCTCTATCCAGACTATTTCCCTGACCAATAGCAATGAGGAATACTTACAATTTCAGGTAATTTCTCACAGACAATGCTGTCAAGGTCTTTTTCACAATTCCACTAACTTGAGATTTCAAAACCAGTGCATAATGAAGGCGAACCATGTCCCGGGGGCACCCGGGACGTGACCGGGACTCCCCCAGCGGCTCCGGGAGGAGGACCGCCCACTCCCAACCCTCCCGACGCCAGCCAGCCGACTCAGCTTACTGGTCCCAAGCAACAAGGAGCAATAGCGACGACGGCCAATGATGCAGGGGCCGGAGTCGGGGAAAGCTGTCCCGGGGAGGGCGTGGGTGAGCCGGCAAGCGGCGGGGGCTGTCCGGGTCGGCAAGCACGCGCCCAACGGGCCAGTCGTGTGCAGACCCGCCTCCACCCGTCGGCAGGGACCCGGGAGCCGAGCAAGGACACAGCAGGTCTCGACCACCGGCAGCCCGGGAAGCCCGGAAACGGAGAGGCGGGGCCAGGTGCCTCGGTGTCTCTGCCTTTAGAGGGGGGCGTGTCCGGGGAGGCGGGGACGCCGGCAATGAAGGGGGTAATAAAAGGAGAGGGAAAGCAAGCCGGTGAGGAAGCGCTGGGCTGGCTGCAGCTGTGGCCGTTTTGTTGATGCTGACAGAGAGGGAAAAGGAGCCCAGCGGAGAGAGACAGCCAAGACCCAGGGCGGACGAAGAGGGTGAAGTAACCCTCTGCCTGGTCCGCTTCTGAGGCAAGCTTCCCGCCCCATGGAGAGACCCCACTTCATCGCCAGGACACCCCGGGTCCCCTCTTGGTTGACGTGTTGGGCCTAACACCCTGCTGGCGTCACGGCAACGGGCGGTCAGCCCGGGAGGACGGCAAAGGAACCTCACAAACCACCAGGTTGTACTGGGAATGGTTATTTCCTTTTGTTGTGAATTAATCTCTTAGAATTAAAGGTTTTCCAAAGCAGCTGCTAGACCAAATGCAGTTGTCAGGCAGGTCTATACAAATAAAGGGTTCCTTTACTGAGTGGGAAAGCCACCAAGCTGGCAACACTTCAGAGGTTAGGGTGGCTAAAGGCAAGCAACTGAGGCTTAATTATCAGTCCATATTCTGTCAGGCTCTGGAACACAAAACCGTCTGAGGAGACAGGATGGGGTTTACGTTCTTGACTAGATCAATAGTGTGGCAAAGTCAAATGCACTAGACTACCTATGGACATGGATAGGCAGCACAGTATCCTAGCGCACTTTGAAAATAGATATGCCCAAAGAAATGTTTTTCAGTAAAAAGCATCACACATATATCCAGGGTAGTGTGAGAGGGGAAAAAAATTCTTTGGGCCCTGGGCCTCAAAGTCTTTTAAACGGCCTGCTCGCAAAGAGTTGGGATTCTGTAGTAATTCATGGTGCATTTGTTCCTGTTAGGATTGTGAATGCACGTTGCTGAGATATCAGGCAAAGCAACACCAAGACTTGGAACAAATAAGGCACATTCCCCACCTGCAGCTGGAATTGGTATAGTCTTCGGTCTCAGAGCTCTACCATATCGTTCTTCTGCATGTAGAAACCAGGCCATTACATAGAATGTGGAAGTCCTGGAAAGTAGATTAATTATGATTAGAGGACCACTGCTGCTTCTGATCCAAATTAATTGTACCCACACAAAAACTCTTTAGCAGCAAAGTAGGCATAATACATTCTTAAACACAATTTTCTCCTTGTCCACTTCTCACTATGGTATGAGGAGGAAGAGATAGAAAATATCCTCCTGCTGATTAGGTATACGACTGTGTAAGCAAATTTCAGCTCTCCTATCCCCAGCTCTTAGCAGTCATGGAATATGTGCTATAGCACTAAACAGCTGAGACTCAGAGCTGCATAACCAAGAAGTGCGACAGCATTGCACAATGGAAGGGGAAGACTTCCTAATCATCCTGCAGTTCTGCAATTTTTCCTGAGCCCACAACTTATTACCACTAAAAAGCAAGCTTAGAACACCTAGCAGATATGTTTAACAGCTATGCTGTTATGCATGTTTACTCACCAAATTCCATTGGAGATGTAAGTCAGGTATTGAAAATCAGCCAAAATAAGTGTCACAAATGCTAAAATGCCAATTATCATTTAGTACAATCATAAACAGGACTGAAACAACAAGGGCCCACTGCTAGAACTGGAAACGTTCTCCAATGTAGTGAGTATACAAACATGTTCTGATTGTTTCCCCACAAGATAAGGAACCAAATATAATATTCAAATGTGACATTAATTCTGCAGTATTTTGAAACAGAAGACAAAAAACAAGGCCATTTAAGGTACAAAGCTATCTTTTTACTAAAGAAGACTACTTGGAGGCACTTTTTCCAGTTTGGGTACAAATGTTGTCCAAGAAGCTGCCAAGCAAAAAGGGCCCGGGTAGGCGAGGCCCGCCATTTGTGGGGCCGGGTGGGGGATGGAGGAGGCTGGCCAGATGCCGGGTCAGGGGGGGCAGGCGAGTGGCGGGAAGGTAGGCGCCTCCCCTCCCTGCCTGGGCCAATCACTGGGCAGCATGGTGTCTGGAGGGAGAGGCCTGGGGCGTACGTGACCCAGGCCACTCACCGTCCTCACCCCATTCTAGCTGCGACGGGAGCTGCTTGCCTGCCCATCCCTCCCTGTTTTCTTGGGCCTTGGTAAGGGGAAGGGCACAACAGAGGGGGTTACTGGTAAAGGGGTTTGCGGGTCATCCTTGTTTGTGTGTTGTTAGTTTAGATATTTAGTTCCAGGGTACACATTTCATCACAACTCTTGGCGGTGACAGCATGGGGCTGGATCTGTTTGGCGGAAATCAGCCTGCGTGCCATCTTCCGGAGGTGGGGACCCCTGTAAGGGTCTTGGCATGAGGGCTGAAGGGAACTGGCAAGTGAAGAGATTAACAGCGATAGTCCTCACCGCCAGGTGGCAGGGGACTTCACACAGGGGCAGGTGTCCAGGTGAACCCCAGCAACCTGCCACCCTGCAGTTTCTACCCATGCCGGCTAGCTGAGTAACGGATACCTCGGCTGGCAGAAGGGTCAGCTGACGGGTCAGATCCGGTGGACCCATGCTGTGCCAATGCCTATAACAGCTGTAATCAATAAAGTTGTGGCCAATTTTATCCACCTAATTTCCAAAGAAACTGTGTATGGGTGGTCATTGTGAACGAGGCGATGTAAGGCTGGCCAAGCCGCTCCATCCCAAATACGACCTGGAAACACAAATAGACTTTCGGAAAATGCAATTGGATATTTAATATTTTGGACACAATCTGATTCTACAAGGCAATTTTATGTTAGAATTACTGAAGTCCTTGAAGAACTACATACACAGCAAAAGAATGACTAAGGCTTATTCAGTGTTGCATGGCAGAGAAAGAAGAGCCATGACAAAGCATGATGTTCTCAATAACCCTTAACTTTCAATTTGTGTTAAAATGTAATATATTTCCTACTGGATTCATGTAATTAACCCATCTGGTCGCATAAATATAGTCAGTTTTTGTCACAAAATGCCAAAATGAGGGTGGTCAAGGCTCAATTGAGAAGAGTGAGAAGGTATCCAGGTAAACACAATTATATATTTACTATTAAAATTGGTAGGCAGGTATCATGGTAAACCATAAATATGATTGTGTAAATAACATTAGAGAGAGAGAGAGATTTTGATGCATTCTGGCTGTTGTGGTGATTTTTAAAAAAAAAACACAAATGACAGTGTTAAGGAACACCACTGGAACAAATCCTCTGCTTGCTTAATTGTATGTTCCATTAATTCAGTAATCGTTCCTTCCAAGGGAACATGCCTAGAATTATACAGTATGAAAGTAAGATGGCTCCCAGTTTGCTCTATAAGCCTTTTTTGGTTTAAACTGCAGGGGATGGTGACAAAAACCCTTATGATTTTCTCTTCAGCATTAGCATTTTCATATGACTAAGTAAAGTTCAACAACACAATGGGCCTACTTAATGAAGAGGTGATTTGCACATGCAGTTTCAGATGAAATGCAATGGTACTTTGTGAGTCAGTTCTTAGTAGGCACAAAATTTAGAATAACTCTGTTTATCTGTGCAAACTTTCCTTAGCCTGTTGCAACTCCAAATGTCTTTACTGTTACACATGGGCGTTTGGTAGAATATCCCAAGTAAAAAGTTGACAAAGACTTATTTTTTCTCCTTCCTACAAAGGACTCCAAATCTTTATTATTCAGCACAGCTGCCTAGAATAGGCAACACTAGAGCTTTTGTCTGGTGAGTCAAACTGAGTGGGAGTGAATACCATTAGTCCTTAAAACATAATTATCTTATTCTTTTGATTTCACTGCACACTATAATATGGTAGCGGCCTTATTTGGAACATATCCGGCTTCGTCTAGAAGGACACAGGAATAATAGATATCATTCAGATCATAATTAGCCATATACTTGCAATAGCGGGATGTAAAGCAAAAGGGAAAACACTAAAAATGTTGTTTTTTTGGACTGTGACAAAGAGCTTTTTAAATGTGTTGAGGCATTTTTATTGCCTGACTCATGTCTAGAGGTCTCTGTTCTTCAGAATGCCTTTACTTTTGCATTTTTTTATTTCTGTATTTGACAATGACATGCTAATAGCTCCAGGCTTTCTGCTGCCTCCAAGTACATATTGCTGTCCTTTGTTTGCTATGGCAGAGAACATTATAGAATTTTAGGTACAACATTTTCAAACATTATGTGAATTAAAGAGATTTTATTATATCCTTGGTAGTGCTTTATTTTATCTATTTTAGTGACTTTTTCAGTATATACCCTACTTTGTGACTTTTAGAGGCATTCATCTTCCACTTGTCAGGACACAACACTGGTTGGAAAACTTAAAGTTAATGTTAGTTAATGTCAAGGTAGATTTTAAAAATACTGCCGCATAGCAACCACAGCTAAGCACATGCTATCAAAAATAATTTTTGAGGTATTTGCCTTTTCTTGGGTAAGCAACATGCAAGTCTGATTGTGTTAATTAGTATGCTACTTTATATGGTTCATAACTAACAAAACAGATATCTAAATTGATATTGAAGAAAGTCAGTGTGTCTTTTTTCCTAATGGTGCCACTGGCCTCATGGGGAGGTGAGGGGTGGGAATGCCAGAAAGATGGAGCCACCACTGCCCTCAACCAAATGCCTGGTGGAACATCACTGCCTTGCAGGTCCTGCACAACTGTATCAGGTCCCACAGGGCATGGCTGTTATTTGGCAGAGAGTTCTGCCAGGTTGAAGCCAGGGTGGAAAATGCCCTGGCTCTGGTTGAGGACAGCCGGATATCTTTCAAGCCAGGGACCACCAGCAGATTTTGAGTTATTGAGCACAGTGCTCTCCTGGGGGTATACCAGGAGAGGCAGTCCCGAAGATACATGGGTCCTGGATCATTAAGGGCCTTAAAGGTCAACACCAGAACCACTGGAAGCCAGTGCAGCTCGTGCAGCACAGGGTGGATGTGTGCTGCATGCAGAGTCCCCGTGAGGACCCACGCAGCCACATTCTGTACTAGTTGGAGTTTCCGGGTCAGCCTCATGGGTAGGCCCACGTAGACTGAGTTACAGTAGTCCAGTCTGGAGGTGACTGTTGTGTGGATTACTGTGGCTAGATTGGGGCAAGACAAGTAGGGGACCAGTTGCCTGACCTGGTGCAGTTGGAAGAATGCCAGTCTGGCAACATTAGTGACCCGGGCCTCCATTGTTAGGGAGGCATACAGGATCGTACCCAGACTCCTGAAGGTTGGTGCTGGTCTCAAGAGCATGCCATCAAGAGCTAGGATTTGGCACCCCAGACCAATTTCTCCCCACTCCAGCCACAGAACCTCCATCTTAGAAGGATTCTGTTTCAGCTGGCTCTGTTTCAACCATCCCACTACAGCCTCCAATCCCTCAACCAGGTTTTCTGGGGTGGTATCTGGCCAACCTCCCATCAACAGATAAAGCTGGGTGTCATCAGTGTACTGGTGACACCCCCTCCTGAATTTCCACACCAGTTGGACAATAGGACACATATAGATGTTAAATAACATCAGAGAGAGGATTGCCCCCTGAGGGAAGGAAATTTTAAGAATTATTCAATATTTTGCCTTAATAAGGCACTGGAGTTCCAAGTTTAAAGATAGGAAACTGGAGATAGTTTATGTAAGGAGCTGCTTATATTATTAATATATATATAATTGTTGAACAAAAGGAAACCTTTGTTATATCACTTCTGAAGAATTACTAGCACCCATCTTAAAGATTAGGTAGCCTACAATAGCTGAACAGCCGTGGCCATGGAATGGTCACAATTAGAATGCCCATGGCAGAAGCCACTGCAAAAGTTTCTCCATATGAAGTCTAAGTGTGTGACAATAAGAGAAGGCTTCTTGGTTGAAGACTAAAATCTTCCAGAGAGGCTAAATTGAATCTGACCATCATCTTGCAGTTTCAGAATGAATCTAGCAGGAGTGATTAAGAAAAGGTAATGTGAGAAAATAGCTAAACATTCCTGTAGCAAAGAAAGAGGTTATCATGGTGCCTTTTATTTCACAGTAGATGGATAGATAACCATAACTTGAAAAGTTAAAAAGAAATAATTAGGGATGTTTTGATAATGAGGGAGAGGTGTGCAAATAGTAAATCATTGCTAGGCTTCACTTCATAGTAAAGGTAAAAAATATAGGAAGGCAGATAATGTATCAAAGCAGGATGTACAGGATCACAGGGTCTTCACTGTAATAGACAAAAGGAGGGCATTTTTGTAAAGGACACAGTTAATGCCTTTAGAATTTTAGGCAGTTTTCATTGCATTTTTCATTGAACATAATTTACTGGATTTTATTAAATTATTATTCAGTTTTGTAATCCACTTTTATTCTATGTACTATATGGTTTTCCAGTTACATTGCATTGTGTGCTGTATGTATTATTCTGTTCCTACTACATGATTTTAAACTATGTAATTCACCTTGAGTCTCAGCTAGAAAGGCAGATTATAAGCAAAACAAGTAAATAAATAAAGAGTAACCCTTTAGAGGGGTGTCTGCTAAGAGAGAATTCAGTTATTAGGATGTAACAGTACATTCACAGGACTCACCAACAGAAAAAGTGACTTATCAACAGAAAGCAGACTTGTTTTCCCTAAACCCCGGGAAAAGCAACTAAGCTGTTTCAAACTTGTATGACTTGGATCCGGTGCTGCACTCAGTCCAAGACAACAACTAACCAAATGTGCTACATAACAGTTCCCACAGGAAGAAGAAGGAGGAGGAGGAGGGGGAGGGGGAGGGGGAGGAGATTGGATAAATACCCTGCCCTTCACTCGGAGTCTCAGGGCAGCTTACAAACTCCTTCCCCTTCCCCTCCCCACAACAGACACCTCTGGGGCTGAGAGAGCTCTGACAGAAATTGCTCTTTCAAGACAGCTCTGACAGAACTATGGCTTGCCCAAGGTCATCCAGCAGCTGCAAGTGGAGGAGTGGGGAATCAATCACAGTTCTCCCAGATTAGAGTCCACAAACTTAACCACTACACCAAACTGGCTCTCAAAGAACATAACCTAAGTGACAAACCCAGATAAGGAACCAGCTGTAAGGAAATAACTTCGTGCAAGCAATTACTTATGAAAAAGCATTAGAAATTAATGGTTCTTTTTTATATAATAATTTTTATTATTTTCAGACAAAACATGGCAAACAAACATACAAACAGATAGGAGAGTAATACTAGTAACACTATACCCTTGAAACTACCTCATACATCTATATATCTAATAGCCAAGTTGCCCCCGTGAGTGTGGATCGCTAAATCAGTGCTCTGGGGGCACTTGGGGGGGAGGAGGAGGTTTGTGCACACGTGGGCCAGTCCCCACGTGTGCACAAAAATGCTAAACCTTGAAAAAATTTCGGGGGGATGTTTAAACCCCCCCGAAAGTGACAGAGCGTCCCCTGCGCATGCGCAGGGAACGCTCTGTAGCTGGCCTCGTGGGTGGGGGGGGGACACCGGCCTCGCCGCTGCCCCCGCCCCCGCCGACTCGGGGAGATCGAGGGTGGGGATGGAGAAGACGAAGCTCTTCCCCCCCCCGCGAGTATCGCAGGTCCCCCTCTTGTATATATCTAAATGCCACACTTGCTACCATAATATGGTCCCGGTCACACGCAGAATTAGCCACGCGATAGGGTACAATCACACAAAAACATCTGGCAAGTGTCCCGTACCCGTCAGCAACCCATATTGCCCCGCCGAAGATGCGGAGTAAAAAGATACCGGGGAAAGTGCACTATTTTCCAGAAAACGCGCGGCATGGGCATCTGGTCATGGAAGCGCTGGTACCCTGTCGCATCCAGTGCCCGTCTGCATCCCACTGGATACTCCATGGTATGTGTGCAAACACGGAACTGCGCATGCACACAAACATGTTACTGCTGAACCGCCTCGCCCTTCTTTG
The DNA here is from genome assembly GCF_001447785.1 of Gekko japonicus. Taxonomy (NCBI): domain Eukaryota; kingdom Metazoa; phylum Chordata; class Lepidosauria; order Squamata; family Gekkonidae; genus Gekko; species Gekko japonicus. Next base: position 812,272 of record NW_015169185.1, on the reverse strand, counting down.
CCACGCTTCACCATCAACATGTGATCGGTGGCTGACGGCCTGAGCACGGAGCCTCAGGGGAACGTCTGATCGCGATACCATGCTTCATTTTGCTCTGGAGCAAGAAGCCTTGCTTCCCCTCCAGATAATCTTGCTTGTGTGACCGGGGCCTACATTTACTATTTAAGCAATATCTAAACATTCCACTAGTATTTTTCTATACATCTAACTTTAAGTTTTGCAACTCAATAGGTTAAGAGGTTTTCTTCTGATTACCTTTTTATCTAAGCATTCTACAATAGTCTTCTACAAAATACATTTGAATATAATTCCCCTACTTCATAATAAAATTCTTTTTTCATGCTTTTGGTGCAAGTTATCAAAACTTCTGGAATCCTTAAGTCAAAATTAAACACATTACATCTTTTATAAAAAAAATTACATTCTATGTAATTATGAATTATCAACCTTGGGCAATCTTATTCTAATAAACATTCAAAGATATTGCCTAGACCAGATTTTTCCTTATACAATTCATACTCCTTTTGGTAAATATTTTAAATGTGGGCTAAATTTTTATAAATATATAAACACATGTTCTTCAGCCTAACTTAACCAATTAATGTGAGCTAGGGTTCCCTAAACCAGTCTTATCCCAAGTTCCCTAAACCAAACTCACATTATTATTTTTTAATGAAAGGATTATATAAACATTTAAAATTAATCTTCCCTTAGATTTTTTAATGTAGGCTGTAATTTTCTCTAGCTCATCTTAACCAGTCAAACATAAATAGGGATTCTCCAAGCCAATCTTATGACAAAATCCCTAAGCCAGTCTTGTTCCTATGTCTTAATTTTCTTCTTCTTTTTATAATTTCTTCTTTTTGGTAAAGTCTTGGATCTCTGTCTCTTCTCCTTATACGTGGAAAGGCTTTCTTCCATGATTTGCCATCTATATTCAATGCTTAGGTTTGTTTCATCTTCTCTCTGGTATATTTTTGTACTTTTAAGGGTTCCAGGATTTGGCAGTCCTTTAGTAGCACTATTATTCTCATTGCTGAAATCATCTTGATTCTCACTATAGATTAATTCCTCTTGCTTGTAGTATTGTCCTACATCTTGCACAGTTGGACACTGTAACTCCTTTTCACTATAAGTTGGGTCAATTTGACTGTAGAGTTGTTCTGTTTCTTGCACAGTTTGATGCTGGGGATTCTTATCAATGGTTTGATTTGGTGTTAAAGGCCTTTGGTCTAGTATCTGTTCAAAAGCCTCATTAACTGCATGGTTCACTGATGCAATAATCACAGCCTGGATCTCCTCCCAAGATATTTGAAGCTTATCATATTCTACAGAACCCTCCATATCTGTGTCATGTGGTATGTTTTTCTGAGAGTGTTGATCATTCATTTCAATGCAATAACAAGAGTCTCAGTTCAGTACTTATCAGCAGTTTGTTTCAAGCTGCCTGCCTCTGCCAGCTAATACTCTCCAGTAATCAACAGTTTCACACACAAGCCAAAAGTTTCACAGCTTTATAGTTAAGACAAAACAATGTGCGCTTCTAATCTGTTCTCAGCAGTAAAGCATGACGTCACAATGGGTTGTTGCAAGATGGTTAGTTTCACTCTGTATATCTTTCTTTCTTTCTTTCTTTCTTTCTTTCTTTCTTTCTTTCTTTCTTTCTTTCTTTCTTTCTTTCTTTCTTTTTAAAGAAAGTTTAAGAAGAAAATTTATAGTTCTCTTGTAGAGGCTGAGATTCCTCTTTGCCCCAGACGGTGTTTCTCAACGTTCTTTTAATGACTCTTATCTTGTCTCAACCACTTCATGCAGAAAAGTAGGGGGGGATTCCACCTCTCCTTTCTGTATTGTTTTGGAGATTTAAAGGGGCTTATTCAAAGAAATCATCATACTCTTCAATGTTGCTGTTGCTATTACAGGTACTCACAAGTGCATGTCTTCATCGGTGTTCTGGATGAGGCTCAAAATAACTCTCTTGCTTTGGGGGCATTCACATCAGGTGCTGTTCTCCGTTCCCTGCTTCTGGGACAATCCAGGGCTTCCACCCACTTGTTGCCTCAAGCAAGGGGTCCGAATCAAGTCCCTTGCTCCAGTAAGGTTCAGGATCCCCTGAAATCCCCCTAAAAAAATGAATAATCAGTCATAGCCAGGAGCAGTTCCTGGTGTCGACTGCCTGATGCGCCAAAGCCCCTCCCCTCCTCTGAAATTAATGGTTCTTAGAGGTGAAGTAGTGGAATCTTATTGGTGGTTAAAGAGGTGGATTATATACAGTATACAATAATATAAACAGTACAAAAAGCTCAGCAAAAGTGTGCACATTAAGTATGTACAATACAAATAATATGTGGAGTCTATAGTCTAGGACAGGGGTGGCCAAACTGCAGTTCAGGAGCCACATGTGGCTCTTTCACACAGTCTAATTTAATGTTAATAAACAGCAAATTTGCATATTTTTCAATAAAAAAGTATGTGTAATATTTGTTCATGTCTTGTGGGTCTCAAGCATCTGATGTTTATTCTGTGTGGTTGTTACGTTAAACAAGTTTGGCCACCCCTGGTCTAGGATCACGGGAGAATGCATAAATGATATGGAATAAAAAGAAAGCCAATTCAGATTAGTGCACAAAAGAAAGCTGAAGAAAAGGTAAAATGCAATTGACTTTCCAGATTGGAGAAGAACTGTATATGTAGCCATCTCTTAAAAAATGAGCTACTAAGAACAAATAGAGATAGTGTATGAAAAAACCCTCCAAGATAGAAAGAAGCCAATGATGATTAATGAATTAACTCAAATTTGGATTACCAAATTTGGGGAAAGAATGCCCCACAAGAGACAATGATGGTAGTAGCAAACCAGCTCATGAATGAAAGTTCATCATGAATTTTGGGTGGTTCATGGTTCACAAAGTGATGTTTGTGGAGGGGTGACCAACACAAATGTTCCACAAATTTTCATACTGTTCGTGGCAGTTCATGGTGGTTCATGAAAGGATACATTTCCAGACAAAACTTCAAAACAACGTGGGGGACGGCAGTATTCTCCAGCCTTGGAAACAGCAATATGAGCCCTCAAAAGCTTAACAGACACTGCTGGTTGCCAGTAAGAGTTCCCATTCTGGGCTATGGGATCAAGATGCTATATGGGATCAAGATGCAATACATCAGCTCAGCTTCACAGCCTCTCCTCTGTTGCCTATTGTCAGTTAGACAGAGAGGAAGCAAACTTGTTAAAAGCAGAGCACATTCATTTATTCCTGATTGTGAACTTCTCTCCCCTGCTGGGGTTTGGGTGTGAGGTAGACTCAGGGCTCTGAGCCACCCCATCTTTTTGTTCATGCCAAGCAGAGGGGCTTAGCTACTGAGTGCCTTGGCTGAGGACCCACACTTTATATCAAGATGGCGGCGGCAGCGGCGGCAGGCGTTCCAGCTTCTCCGCGTTAAGAGGGATTTTAGCCTGCCTGCTCTATTCCCTGGACACGGAACTCTCGGTTCACTACCCTGCTTCTACCTTCTTACTTGTGTGAAGTATGCGGGGAAGGGCAACGAGCGGGATAAGTGGGAGCGCTGTGAGCGCTGTGAGCGCTGTCCGGCGTGGCCTATCGTTACAACTTGCGGCGTTGGAACCGCGACCCGGAGTGCACACAGGCTATCTGGCCGACAGCGTGGGGTCGTTTGGGCCAGGGGATTTGCAGAGCAACGCGGCGGCCCTGGCGGCGGCCCTGGCGGGAGCCTCTTTTCTATATTTGAGGCCCCTTTGGGCTGTCTTGAATATCTGCCTGCCTCCCCTTGGGGCGGACCGGAGCGGACCGGGACCGCCGGCCCAGGACCACTGGCCCGGGAACATCAAGTCTGACCTACCAGAGGGTGCCGCGGCGCAGCGGGGGGCCACTCGGTGCCATCGGAGCGGTTGCAGGGGAACTGGAGGCCTGTCAGCTGGGCGGCCATTCCGGGAGCGGCAGCCTGGAACGGAGAGGCGAAGGAGTCGGCGGAGCCGATCGGGAGGCAGTGGAGCTGGCAGGGAGAGTCAGCGGGGACGAGGACGAGGCTGGGACGAGCTTGTGGGCCCATTCCAGACTGCCCGGTGTGCACCGGTAAAGCCCCGAGGTTGGACTGGTTTGGGACGGAGGTCGGCGGCGGGGCTGAGCCTGGTGCTGAAAGAACTGCTGGGGCCCCTTGTGGAGGACTGGGGAACAGCACACCCTTGTGGAGAACTGTGGAAAGCACGCCCAAGTTTAAGAGGCGAAGATCCTTATGCAGTTGGGCGAATAGTGCCTCTTTATTGCCTCCGGCTGGTGTTGGTGGTGGCCTTGTACCATCAGGACGGCCCCTTCTTTGCCCCCTGCTGCTGCTGGTGGTTTTGAACTATCAGGACGGTCTCTGACCGCCGAACACCATCGTTGTGTGAATTTTGTCTGGATGCATGGATGAATGAGTGAATGAGTAGCCTGCTATGGATGTGAGGAGAGTGAAGTCTGATTGGTTGTAAGTAGTGTGGATGACTGGGGGTAGGAGGGTTTTATGTTTTTTTGTTACTGCAGCCAAATATACTTTGTATTGATGAGTTTTGTATAGCAGAG
>NW_015169185.1:805532-805644 GCF_001447785.1 Gekko japonicus | reverse complement strand
AGGCGGTGTGGCAGCACTGTTGCTGTTAGATCTGTCGGCCGCATTTGATACGGTCGACCACCAGCTGCTGGTCCACCGCCTTGCCGACGTGGGGATTCAGGGGCTCGCCCTC
>NW_015169185.1:802618-805459 GCF_001447785.1 Gekko japonicus | reverse complement strand
GCCCAGATTGTCCGGAGGCATGGGCTCGGGTGTCATCAATATGCGGATGACACCCAGCTCTATCTGATGTTGGGCGGCCAGTCGGACTCCAACCCAGAAGATCTCCAACGGGCTGGCTGAAGTTAAACCCGGCGAAGACGGAGGTCCTGTGTTTGGGTCGGGGCGGAATGGGATTGGGACTCCCACTCCCGGCCTTCGATGGGGCGCCGTTGGTGCCAGCTTCGGAGGTTAGGAGTTTGGGAGTGCTTCTGGACCCCACCTTAACGATGGAGGCCCAGGTAGCGGCCACTGCCAGGGCTGCCTTTTACCATCTTCGGCTGGTGCGGCAGTTGGTCCCCTTTCTCAGCCGCGACGATCTGGCCACAGTGATCCATGCGACGGTCACCTCAAGGCTAGACTACTGTAACGCTCTCTACATGGGGCTGCCTTTGTCTCAAATTCGGAGGCTGCAGCTGGTGCAGAATGCGGCGGCCAGGTTGTTGGTGGGTGCCCCGAAATGGGAACACATCCAACCTGTGCTGCAGGCACTGCACTGGCTGCCTATAGCATACCGGATTCGGTTCAAAGTGCTGGTGCTTACCTTTAAAGCCCTACATGGCCAGGGTCCGACATACCTGAGGGACCGCCTTTCCCCATATAGACCCCAAAGAGCACTTCGGTCGGGGTCACAGCACCGTTTAGTGACCCCGGGCCCAAAAGAGGCTAGGCTAGCTACCACAAGGGCCAGGTCCTTTTCGGTGGTGGCCCCTATCTGGTGGAATGAGCTCCCAGAGGAGATCAGGGCTCTGCGGGACCTTTTACAGTTCCGCAGAGCCTGTAAGACGGAGCTCTTCCGCCAGGCTTTTGAATAGGGGCCGCCGCCGCCACTACCACCACCGCATGTATGCGGAAGCAGGACTGTCAGGGTAGGCCTATGAGAAAGTGGAACAACATGGCTTAGGCCGCCCCTCTCCCTTCTGATTTCAATCTTGGACCTCTTCCTGTCATGTAATGGAGAAAGTGTAAGTTTAGTCCTCCATGTATCTTGTGAGTTGTGAATTGTTTAACTTATGTTGTTTTTAATGTATTTGGTTTTATAGCACTTGTGCCTTGTAAGCCGCCCTGAGCCTGCATGTGGGGAGGGCGGGGTAGAAATGGAATTAAATAAATAAATAAATAAATAAATAACCTCCAGATTGTGTGCTGCTCTCCCCTGCTGGGGTTTGGGTGTTAGGTGGACTCAGGTATCATAGCCACTCAAGAGATGACAGGCCATATGACAGCCTTGCATAACCAGTACTTCAGGGGACCAGCGTTGCCGGGCTGTGGGGACTTGGCAAGGTACTCCTTCACCATCACCTCTGCTGAATCCTCTGCCATTGCATGCCCGGCATCCCCACCACTGCTGATGTCCCAGTTCACTACTGGCAACCAGTAGTGGGGCTTCTCCCTAGTTGGGCTGTTTAAGGCAGAAGTGCTAGGCTGCATCTCCTCCTCTTCCTCCTCCCCAGCCTCTTCCACCTGCTGTTCCCTCTGGCCACATCTATTGGCTTGAAGCAGCAGCTCTTCTTTGCAGAGCTCACTTTCATTGCAAGAGCTCTGCATTCAGGAGAGCAATGCTGCCTGTACAGACCAGCTTGTACTCCCCTTTATTGTAGAGAGGATGCAACTTGGTGGTGATGGCCACCTGCAACTTCTCTGCCAAAGCCCTGACCCATGGGAGAACAGCCGGCTCCAGTGCAGAGGCCAGCATCCGGTCTAGCCCTCAAATCAGGGGGGATGACTTGCCCCAGGCTGGCCTTATGGGCACACAGCACATTGGTGGTGTGGTGTCCTGGAAGTGCAGAGTTCTACCTTGCACTCTGGAGAGCTGAGCCTTAATCATCACCACTGCAGCCAGCGAAAGGCTATGTCCTCCATGAGGGAGAAGAGTGGCCATCCACAGCAATCAACCAAGGGATATCTGCTTAGCTTCAACCAGGGCAAGGGCTTTTTTGACTCTTGCCCCAACCTGGTGGAACATGCTCCCACCCAAGATCAGGGCCTTGCGGGACCTATTACAGTTCTGCAGGGCCTGTAAAGCAGAGCTGTTCCACCAGGCTTTTGTTTGAGGCAGTGGACGTTCAACCCTTCTGGCCTCCCCTGTTCATGGCCCCTTTCCAAAGCCCTGCTGCTTTAGATAACATTACTTGGGCACTGGAGCTTTTTATTCACATGACATGAGGCATGGGTCCTATTGTGTAGTGGGAAGCCGCATGGATCGATGACAGACAACGACGTGGTGCATAGCACGCTTTATTAGGCACACAACAAGACATACACAAATGGCCGGCAGGCCAACTATATACACCTCCTGGGGACACCCCCTGGTCACCATTGGTGGGTTTGAATCTCCCGCCAAGGCTCCCATTGGCTCCCCTGTGGAGGGACTAGAATCCTAGTCCCCATTGTCTTCCCGGACTGAAGCTCAGGTATGTGCGCTGACCTCCGGTGGCGGTCAGTGGACACAACACCCCATCCCCCATAGTCCGGAACCCCCTTAGGTTGCATAGTCCTTCAGGTACGCTGGGGGCTGCCGCACCCGTGCTGATCGTCTGGGGCCCTGTGCTGGGGCCACCTGGGTGCCGACCTCGGGTGCGGAAGCCTGTGGTGGAGCTGGGGCTTCAGCTGTCCCCGGTTCGGGTTCGGGTTCTGCTGTCGGGGGCTGGTTGCCCCACAGTGGATCCTCAGGAGCGGGCGCAGTTACGTCTGGGGCCTCGAAGGGGTCCTCTTCTATCTCCGCCTGCTGCCTCGGTACTTCCGCCGTCCCTTGATCGGGGAGCAATCGCCGCCTGAGCTGGTCGATGTGCTGCCGGAGGATCT
>NW_015169185.1:790307-799291 GCF_001447785.1 Gekko japonicus | reverse complement strand
CTCCGAAGTTGCAGTCGGATGCGAGCTGGCGCAACTCCGCGAGGAACTCCCCGGCGGTCTCTCTGGCCAGCTGATTGCGGGTGTAGAATGTTACCCTACAAGTCAGCTCGGTGGGTTTCGGTGCGAAGTGGCCCTGCACCGCCTTGACGATCTGTTCGAAGGTGCAATCGCCAAGGTTGGTGGGGGAGAGTAGCCTTCTGGCCAGGGACACCACAGCGGTGCCGCAGGAGGCCAGGAGGAATCCCCGCTTCTTGCCTTCGTCGGTGATGTCGAAGAATTCTAGCGCGGACTCGGCGCCCTGGACCCAGGAGGCCCAGTCTTGCGGGCGGGCTGTGTTGAAGGGTGGAAGCAGCCCTAGCCCGGGAGCGGTAGCCATTGTGCGCGTCGGAGGGGGTGCGGGGTCGAGTTGTTCGATGGTTCGCTCATCGGATCGGCTGTCTCGCGTTCTCCTGGTTCCTCGCGACGGCCCGGCTCAGATGCGGCTAGATCCCACCTTCGTCGCCACTATTGTGTAGTGGGAAGCCGCATGGATCGACGACAGACAACGACGTGGTGCATAGCACGCTTTATTAGGCACACAACAAGACATACACAAACGGCCGGCAGGCCAACTATATACACCTCCTGGGGACACCCCCTGGTCACCATTGGTGGGTTTGAATCTCCCGCCAAGGCTCCCATTGGCTCCCCTGTGGAGGGACTAGAATCCTAGTGCCCATTGTCTTCCCGAACTGAAGCTCAGGTATGTGCGCTGACCTCCGGTGGCGGTCAGCGGACACAACAGGTCCTTTCTGTTATTCTTTATTGTGCCATCTGTTGTTTTACTGGTTTTATCACTTTTATTGTTTTATGACTACTCTTATGTTGTAAGCCACCTTGACTTTGAAAAAAAGGCCTTTTACTCAATTTGACCTGAAGGGAACAGTGAAGAAGAAGCAGGGGTCCGTTGACTTACTACGAGATATAAGAAGTGGCTTACTACAAGATAACTAAAATGTATACTAAAAACTAGTAAAACTACTAAATTTCATAGTCAATAAGAACAATATAATTAATAAAACAGCAGGATAAAACAGCACTGAAAGCCAATGTGATGAAATGGACAATTGTCATGGATATGGCCAGAAGTACATTGTCATGGAAGAGCTGCGGTGGCTCAAGTGGTTAAGACGCTGAACTGCAGGCTGTGGAAGGTCAGTAGTTCAGCAGTTTGAGACCCGGGTGCTGCAAGACGAAGTGAGCTCCCATCTCTAGTTCCAGCTCCTGCCAACCTAGCAGTTCGAAAGCAAGAAATTGCAAGTAGATAAATAGGTACCACTTCGGTGGGAAGGTAACAGCGTTCCGTGTGCCTTGGTGTTTAGTCATGCCGGCCACATGACCACGGAAATGTCTTCAGACAGCGCTGGCTCTTCGGCTTTGAAACGGAGATGAGCACCGCAACCCTAGAGTCGGATTCGACTGGCTTTCAAGCAAGGGAACCTTTACCTTTACCTTTTTACATTGTCATGGATATGGCCAGAGGAACAGTTAGTGGACTTGACCAAAAAGATCCTTGAGGATGTTGTAGCACACATAAATAGAATAAATAGAATAAACCTGGCCTCTCAGGGAAGCGTGCCAAGAAGGGAGTCGAGAGACCCAGAATAGAATAGCACTGAGGAGCAGTAAGAAGAAGACAGAGTGGCAACAATTATATGGCCTGCTATGACTAACCCATTATCAATAGATACAATTTGTTGAGGTCTGGGTGCAGAAGCATCTGAGAATTACAAGAACATCCAGCTTCACAAAAGTGAAGATATGATTCAAGGGTAGGAGTATTGGCTGAGGGCCAAAAAACATTTTCATATGTATGGAAAACTTGTAATAATTATTTTAAATAGACTTTATTAAGATAAAATTTAAATGAACTAACATTCCTTATATATTCTAAAATGCTGTTTTAAGTACAGATAACCTTGTATGGTGTATCATAAGATAATGAGTTAGCCAAGAATGTGCAGCCCATCAAATGGGACAGTTAGCCATTGTTAGGAAATGATTCTAAAATCCTATAAATAGGGAAAGTTGCATTGATTGAGAGCTTCTCCTCAGAAGGGGCTCCTTGCCTGTGACCTGCTTACTTTTGGGGTAAGAATGAAACTCTTATTGATCTCCTTTAGTTATCTCTGTAATAATGATTGATGGTATAATGCTTTAATGATTTAGTTTATATTAAGAATGCAATGATTATGCTTTAATAAAAAGCTTAGAATCTAAACAGAGACTCTCTAATAGTATTTATATGTGTACTATACCCGGAACAAACCTATGGCATTATTGAGGCTAGGAGGAAATGACTTGGTATAGGAAAGGTAACTAGATGCCTACGGTTTAAGTGCATGCCTATACCTGAAGTTGAAGCAAACTCAACATGAAGTTGAGCAAACTCCAGTGGATGACGGAGGACAGGAGGGCCTGGTTGTGCCTTTACAAATACCCAGATACATGCCTTGGACTCTTCCGTTAAGGGAAGGGGTGTGGCTCCTTGAAAGAGCACCTATCTTGTATGCAGAAGTCCCAAGATTCAGTGCCTGACTTCTGCTGTTAAAGGATCTCAAGTTGCAGGTGACTGGAAAGACCTTTTACCACTTGGAGAGCTGCTTTCAGTCAAAATATTCAATATTAAGCTAGATGGACTCTCTATGAGCAAGCTGAGCTTCATAAGATCAAATGGTCATGAGTAACAGAGCTGCCAAAGATCTCATCTATGACACTGGATGTCAGTGCTGGGACAGATGAACCAGTGCTGTAATTAAAGCAGCTTCTGACCTAACTTTTGCATCAGACACCCTGTGTCTTTCATTACTGTAAACTGAGAAGCAAGACCTCTTCCTAACTAGTGGCGCTGGAAAAGTTGTCCAAGTTAACCTTCTCAGTCCATCTATAGGGATGCATGGGTAACGGACTGCTTGTTAGCCATTACCTTCTTAATGTGCACTTTAAAATTCCATGGAGAAATTTAAAATGGTGCTATCTTACTGTAGAAAAGAGCAAGAGTCCAGTAGCACCTTAAAGACTAACAAAATTTGTGGCAGTGTATGAACTTTCATGAAAGCTCATACCCTGCCACAAATTTTGTTAGTCTTTGAGGTGCTACTGGACTCTTGGTCCCATTATGCATGCACATCTTACTGCAGATTTTCATGTTGAGTGTATAGAATGCATATGTTGAGTATACAGAATGCACTGTAGAACCCACTGACACTGGCATTGCAAACTGTGATCATTGGCAATGCATGTGTATGTACCTGTGTGTGTGCGCGCCCACACCTGTGCAAAGTTGGCAGCAACTCCACCATGCTTTGCACAGGGCTGCAATTTGTATGGGGGAGAAGTCCTCTGGCAGAAGGTCTGGAGAGTTTTTTTAATCTTATGCCACTAAATTGAAAAAGAATGGGGGGTATTTTTCCCAATGCTTTAGTGCAGCTAATTTTCTGCCCTTCCTTGCAAATTTGCATGGTTTTCTCTTTGTGATTCTCTGATTTGATCCTGCACACTGGTTGTGATCCTGGCAGTTTTTTAAAGCCTGTCCTGTGCAGATTGCATTCTTCCTCCAAATGAATTGATCCCAAGCAATTCTTAAGTTCAGCAGTTCGCAGAAGGTCCATGCGGCTCAGCCTCCATTTTAATGTTAGGCTTCCAAAGACTGCCAAAATGGTTCCCCCAAAAAAACTTTGTTCGCTAAAGCATTAAAGGGGAAAAATGTTTTCAAGGCTTTAGACTTCCCATCCCATTCTCTCTCTCTCTTTAAATGTCATGTCAATTTCATTCTGTGCTGACGATCCCCCCTTTATTTGGTTTGCATGCAGAACTGAAAATCTTTCTTTCTTTCTTTCTTTCTTTCTTTCTTTCTTTCTTTCTTTCTTTCTTTCTTTCTTTCTTTCTCACTAAGGATGCTGCCATTTGCCTGTTCTCCAGTTCCCCTTTCAAGTCAATACCAGCAGGGAACTAAATTTTGCACAATTCCTTTTAACACCCCCCCCCGGGCCTTTAATTTTTTTTATTCCGTGATCCAAGACTAGTGATAGTTTTATATCGCTAGACTCATGTCTCTTGTCAAAAAATTAAAAGTTTAAAAACAAGGGGAAAATGGAGTTTGTACACCGATGAAGGGGGGGATGGTGGAAGGTGCAGAGTGGGTGGAATGACGTCATGTGTGTGGAGAGTGATCTTTGAGGGTGACAAATGGGTAGGGAGGAAATCCATTGGAATCTATATTTTTTTTTTTAATTATCTTCAACTTGGAAGTGTAACAAGAGAAAAATCAGCACAAAAGCCCTCTCAGAAAACCCAGGGAAACAGTGACCAGAAAGCGAACTGAGAGCTGAAGGGAAGAAAATCAAAGCAGAACTACAAAGAAACCCTGACAACATGCATGGTGAAAGCCATGGGAAAAACACCCATGCATAACTGGCCTTGCCCTTTTCTACTGCTCCAGACTAACACGACTACCCATCTTGACCTATCTCACCATAGTGAAGCATTGGCATTTCAGAAAGTCAAGCTGCAAATCCGCATCGCTGTGTAAGAAGCAACCCCCTTTGAAGTTCCTTCCATAGATCCAGTAGGCAAAAAAGGCTCATTTTGCTGAAATAAACATCTTTTTCTCAGTAGAGAATAGACAAAGATGGTACGAGGTAAGGTAAGGAAGGGCAACTGTGAACGTTGACCATAGACTTCCTCTACGATTTTTGTACAGTTTTTAACTTTAATTAGGAAAGCCACCCTTTCTAGAAGGAAATGTTCTGAGTCATGAAAAAAACAAAGGTTCTTCTCAGCAGTTCCCACTTGTGGGCTGATCATCCCATTGCTAACCCTAGCAGTTAGTATCAGAAACAAACCCAGATTATTTTAGGGTTTAGAATTCTGGAATTTTCTTCATGTTTGCAGACAGAGGAATGGTTCAGCTTCTGCAAACATTTTAAACCCTTTAAATGATAACTATGCATTTTAATTTCATGTGTTGTTACTATGGCTTATTTGCTGATGTGATAAAGACCGTAATAGTGGTGGTAAGGGTAATGATGATGATTTAGTATTGACAATTTGTAAAAAAAAAATATATTTTTTATTTTGCTTTTAATTCCCATAATACAACTTTATACAAAACATCATAACAAAGAAAGGAATAACATTTAAATTAATTTATCAAGGATAACCTACAATAGACCCAAGTTGGATTGATTTCTAATGTATGTATTGTCCTATCTTTATAATGCACTTGGGAACGTTCCCACAAACCTAATTCTACATTCTGAAAATATATCATTATACAATTCATACATCTTTTGTTTTTCTTACCCCCCTTAACCCCAAATTAATTTTTCAATTGCTATTAATTATTACTTGTCAATTGTTCTTTACACTTCTAATGTATAATTTCTAAAACTGAACATCAGATGTGCTCAGACTTTTTTCGTTTCATATTCCCATAATAACTGAGTAAAAATAATTTGTTCTTAAATGTACAAATAATAGAAAAATAGTACATATTAGTTTTGCTGGCCTCTGTCCTAACCATAAGATTAAGAAACACATATGTTTTAGCCAAATAACATCTCACCCTGCTGTGAAGAACCCACACAGAAGGGAACAAAAAGATTAAAGAAAGTAACAAAAATTGTTGTCAAATTTTGAAAGAGGCAATTTCAAACTTAAAGGTCAGAAGTAGCAAAATTAATCTTAAACAGAAAGTGGCTTTCCCGTTAGTGAGATATCTCTATGATCCCTCAGGACCCTAGGATTGCACAAAACATCTGTAGTAATAAGGTTAATGCTAGCCGGTACTACTTAACATATCAAGAGTTATATGGGACTAATGGTCAGAGAGCAAAAGGCAGTTAACAAGAATGTGCCGGAGATTATTCTACCTTGCAGCAAGGAATATTAATGGTAATGGAGCAGTATCTAGCAGAAGGGACAGCAGGTGAAAATAAAGGAACATTGGAAAGCAGTTATCCTCCAGACAAAGGGCTGGTTGTGTGCAGGAAACAACCTTCTTGTGGAGATTCTTGTAACACACTTTGCCTGTCCCTTGCCATTTGCCCCACCCCCACCCCGTCCAGTGTCTGCTTCCCCCATACGGCAAACTGTTGCATGTCCATTGCATTGACTGAGCCATTTTTATACATGCCATTCTTAAAACAGTTTGTAGTGGGATGAAGAAAATGGCACCATCCATGTGGCAAACTGCTGCACAGTGATACCTTTTTTGCATAATGGCCAGGGGTCATTTCCTGCAGGAGCGCACAGGAGCGGAGCAACAAGCCCCACCCCCTGCTCCCAGCAGCCCTCAGTCAGAGCAAGACGCAGCCAGGTAAGCTGCAGAGCCCCCCCCCCGGCCCCCCAGTCCAAGACAGTCCTGTGGCACCTTTAAGACCAAGTTTTATTCAGGTACAAGCTCTCCCTCCTCTGTGAGGGACAGATCTGCACGTTCTCCCCGCCCCATAGCCATCCATCCAAAACAGTCCAGTGGAGCCTGAGCGGTGGGTGTTGCCTTCTGACACACTTCTGGTGACGTCAGGGGGTGTGGCATATGCAAATCAGGTAGGCTAATGTGTTATGCTAATGAGCACCTGCACCTCTTTTTCTGTAAAATGACCCCTGATAATGGCTGTACCGAAAAAAAGTATCTCATAGAAGTAAATTTTACCCTAAAATACTGTAATGTACTGGGAAAGTAAAGCAACAAAATTCACCCAAGGGACATCCGGCTGTCCTCAACTTTTTCGCCCCTGGTTCCAACCTGATGGAACTCTCAGCCAAATGATATCCATGCTCTGTGGGATTTAATGCAGTTCCACAGGGCATGCAAGGCAGAGATGTCCCACCAGACATTCTGTTAAGAACAGCAAGGGTTATCCATCTGGCTGGCACTCCTGCTCCTCCTGCCTCCCCCCCGCCCAAATGAAGCAGTGGCATACTTTGGCAGGCTCACTGCCATCAGACTTATAATTATTCAGTATATTTTATTATTTTAAGCTTTTATAATAACTATGTATGGATTTTTGATGTATACCACCCTGAGCCCTGTCCTACAGGGGAGGGTGGGCTAAAATTGAATTTAATAAATAAAATAAATAATTATTCAAAATCTTATTAATAAAACATTCATAAAATAAAATTAGTATTAAATACTATGCTATGGTAGTTATACTAGGAGAGAAATCTGTCTGGGCTAGTGCAAAGACCAGCCATTTGGCCATGGATACTAAATCCATAAGACACTCCACTCTATCACCTGTTAGAGCCAGTGGCATTGACCCAGCCCCAGTTGGGGAAAGGGAAGCAAGTGTAGGGCTTGCTTCCTAACCCCATACAAAACAGACAGTGGAACCCATAGGGTACCTTTTGGAGCCAGGAACACAGAACTGGATGTACACTCAGAAATTGCCATGAATTAAAATACCCAAATTGTAAGAGAAAAAACTAGTATTTTGTGAATGGGCTGAAATGTTAAAATTAAGTATATTCAGGAAATTCTTCCTCATGAAGAAAGTGATTTTGTTTGAGTGCTGACATTTTCCATCCTTGGATTCCACAGCATTTAATTATATTGAATATATATAAGAACAAACAAAGGAGCAAGAGGCAGAACTCAGAATAGGCACTGAAGGCACAACCACCAGGTGGTTGGGAAGTGTATGACATATGGGTAGCTTAGAAGAAGTTCAGATGGCAAAAGGAATGATTGAGTGGGTGCCAGCAGGGAAGAGGCCACATGAAAGACCAAATCCACAAAATTGGGTCTATGTATCCAAAGCTCTAGGTGACAATGTTACAGCAACGTGATAAATGAATTAGTTCTCAAAGCAGCAATGATGATGGATAGGACTAGTGGGATTAGTAGCCAGGAGAAATGAAAGGCTCTTGGAAGGAGGAAAAATCCAGAATTTCCTTCTTCCTCTTCATTTTATTGTTTGTTTTCATACAGGAAATATGGTATAGAGCACAATTAAATAAATTTAAGTCATGGTCATAGAAACGTTTTCCAAGGGAAAGCCTTTTGTAACATGAAACAAAGTGTTAATATTTAATACCCTACAAAAGGATGCTGGACTCTAATTTCGATAAGGTGTTCCATATGTATTATTGCTGTTGTTGTTGTTGTTATATTTATAACCCGCCTTTCCTACACAGCCAGATTTCACTATCAACATCACTGCAAAAAATAGTCTAAGCAAATATATTTGAATTAGGACTTAGAGTGTTTCCTTCCTTTTTTTCTTTGTTCAATTGTTAATGTTCACATTTGAAAATAGCATCCTACACTAACATTCAAATCTCAAAACAGAAAGATATGTAAGTATCAGCTGTGGTATGCATTGTGAATCAGGGGTATGCCTTGAAAGAACATTGTTGCCAGACCCCAGACTGGGCCGTAATTTATTGAGGCTGTGCAAGGTATTCAATTGAACTAAAGTATGAAGTTTTCTCAACTAACATAGACACTAAATCTGACCTGAAACAAGTCATACTGGGCTCTAACGCACTCACATTTGTCCTTGGGCAAATCTGCCCTGCCTCTGATAGGGGATCAGAATTATCTTCCCCTGATCCATATTTTCACACATCCATACTCCTGTTGGGGATAGGGCTGAGTTACAAAAATTCAGGGAAGCTACTGATAGCTTTTAGATATTCCAAAATAACACAAGTCAATAGATAATCACTGTATGTCTCTGCCAGTGCCATGCTAAGTTGAGTTACACCCTCAGCTTGGTGTTAAGGAGTTACTCCCACCTGTGGGGGAAGGTGTTACTTAAAACAGGCACATGGAAACCAAACGTCTCTTGGACTGTTTTAACATATTAAGTGCTAAACCACAAGACTGTAGAAAAAGCCCAGCAGGAACTCATTAGCATAATAGGCCACACCCAACAGCAGAAACTCATTAGCATATTAGGCCACACCCCTGACAGCACCGCTCATTGGCATATTAG
>NW_015169185.1:760389-790130 GCF_001447785.1 Gekko japonicus | reverse complement strand
TGGGGTTGTCCAATTTGGAACCCTTCCTGCCCAAAAATAGCCCTGGATATAAATAAAAAGCATAGATGTCGCCCCTTCTACTACCTAGCCAGCATTAAAAAATGAAATTTCTAACATTCTTACCAAGATAATGGGTTTTACGTTGTAGCTGTTTTATAGAGATATAATTATGGGGACCTCACATAACTTTGGCTAATTTGCTTTTTCTAAAGGTGTGATATTAGACCCGCATTCTAAAGAATAATTCTTGCAAACTCTGCTACATTTGCTCTAGGATTTATTATTGGCATATGTTATTCTTCTCAAGGCTCATAATTGTAAGTCAGCTAGAGTAGTGGAATAAATGCATGTGTGCCGATTGCACAAAATCCGAAAACCAAACTCTCAGTCCTACTATGTCCTCAACAATGGTTTAACATAAAATCTGCAAATATTATATTATATTATATTATATTATTAAATGATAGTATATTAAATTCAAAAATCCTACTCAGCTTTTCTTTTGCCTGACCTGGACGGCCCAGGAAAGCTCAATCTCATCAGATCTTGGAGGCTAAGCAGGGTTGACCCTGTTTAGTATTTGGATGGGAGACCACCAAGGAAGTCCAGGGTTGCTACATAGAGGCAAGCAATGGCAAACCACATCTGAATGCCTCTTGCCTTGAAAACCCTAAGGGGTTGCCAAAGACAGCTGCAACTTGATGACACTGTATACACACACACAGCTTTAGAATGTGATCAACAGGCAGAACCTGATGCATCACAGCTCAAGCAAGAGTCATGACTATATATGTGGCATTCAAATGGCAGGGCCTCCACCCCTTGACTTCATCTCTGTAATCAGCTGGAGGAAAGCCCCCTTCCCATTGCAGAGTGCTCTGCTGAGGAATCAGAAAGACTGGGAAGAGAATACTCCCCTGGAGTGAGGCAGGCTGAGCAGCCCCTGTTGTACTACAAGCCAGCACTGCAGGGCCACTCAGCTCATGGGGCCAACAATGGGCATTAGCCCGCCGATTGCATCATCCCCCCAAACTAGAAGCAGTGCAGGCAGAGATGGTTGGTGAGCTGACACAAACTGGCATGGCTGATGAGAAGTTTGGGCCAAGCAGCCTCTGAGGTTTGGGCAGATTTGCTGGGACTTGGCTCTGCTCCTGGCCACCAGTGGCCCTCTAGGGCAGTGGCCCACTGGGAAATTAACCTGTAAGTTAAATAGCTAGTCAACTCCTGGGAGGGATGATAAGAAATGCCTTGCTGAATCAGACCAAAGGTCAATGTGGTCCAGTATTCTGTCTGCAGCAGCATCCATACAGAAAAGGATATCAAGAAGATACCTTCTCCTTTCATTTTTAATTTATATTTGTATATATTTTTATCTCAAACACCCTGAAATAATTCAGAAACAAGAATTTAAAACTCTGATATCAAGAAAATACATTATAGTATCACTCAAACTTGCACAATTAAAAATTAGTAGCAGAAACCAAGGATGTCCCCAGGCCATAGGCAAATCTTTCAGTCTCTTTCTTCTTCATCCATTGTTTCTTCCAGTTGTCCAAACAGCCAAAACATGATTTCATTAAATCTGACACTTTGCTTGCCCTCCTGCATAATGTAACATTTCCATATTTAAACACACCTTCAGTGTAACTCATTAAATTTGCACTTGAGATATCATTGGCAAAGCAAGGAAATTCCCCTTTGTGCCATATACAGGAGAAGGGACAGATGTTAACTAAACACTAATATTGGGCTTTATGTCTTGCAAATGCTTACAGATTTATAAACAAATTAGCAAATGGATGAGGAGGTAAGGGATTGAACTGGGACACACTTAAACATGCTGGGAAGGCAGATTCAAGAAGCCGCCAATGTGTCCCAAAGTGCAGTAATGTAAAAAGCCATTTGGCATGAATAGCAAAAAGGCATCCAAGATTAACTTTAGGCACCTGGTATGTTCTCATCTGTGTGAGCAATGCTTGCAACGGCTGGGCTGTGCATGAAGCTTTTGTCCATCAAATGGTTAATACGTAAAGTTACCCATCCAAGGAGCAGAAAATGAAGGTCCTCACATTGATGGACACCAGCTCAGAGATCCCTGATGTCCCAAAATATTAGGTTTCTCTTCTAATAATGTTGGAAATATTGCCTACTGTCATGATTAATCTTAGCAACAGCATAGCCTGATTGCAGGTGACGCAGTCACAGTGCAGTGCCTGTGTTGGTTTCCACACACCGTCAAATCTGCTACAAATGCAGGGGTGAAGGGGAAAGAACTGTGATACCAGGTTTCCCAGTTGCTAATAGATTGTGACATGAGAGAAGGAAACCTTTATTTTAAATCAAAAAACAAAAGCCAAATAGCAAAACTTATGTACGTGGCTAACTTCTTTTCTTCTTCTTCTTCTTCTTCCTTCCCCTTCGTCAAGTGGAAAACATTCGCCCGTTAACAACTCTTGGCTGGCATCAAGGGAAAGTGGAGGTATTTGCAGATGTGGAGGAAGACATAGAAAACATTTTTCAAATCAAAGGCTTGAATTATTGCATGGGTTTCATGAAGTTTCACAGGCAATGTAGACACATCATTGTCTATGCCTTGGAACAAGCTGCCCTTTCTTTGAGAAGGAGGGGGAAAAAACAACTTGAAGTTTTTTGCAGTCCAATCTGTATGTATCAGGGGGCTATCTATATCTGGAAATTCTTTGCATTGTCTGGGATATGGGTGTGCTGTTTTGGCCCAACAATGGCAACATTGATTTTAGAATTTTAGAATTTTGGTGCACAGAACAAACTGCGGAACAAAAACCGCCTGCTCTCAGTAGCACAACAACAGTGCTCTTATATAAACTTGCCTCTCCTCATCATTTTTACATAGTCAGAGATCAATACGACTCATTCATCAGGCATTATTAAAGCCATTTTCCCCCCTTTTGTTAATAAAAAGCATTTGCCGACAAAATTATGTCATCTTCCGCTCATTCAGTAACAGCACAAGATAATTAGCTTTGTTGTCCCCTTAGAACAATTGAGCCTTGTTTATGAACTTACATTTATTAAGTGAAAGTATTTGGAAATGGATTGTACATTGAAGTTTGGTTGCCATGGGCAATGATCATCCTCAAAAAGCCGTGACCTCCCTGTTATGCAGCTAGTAACTAATTGAAATGATACAAATTACTCCGATTCTCTGTCTGCCAGTTTAGAAGCTGGTTTTGGTCAAGGGTCAAATGAGCTCCTATTCATGAGACTGTGTTTGAAGTGGCTGCTGCCATAGCAAAGGCTATGGCAAGGAGGCTGTGACTCCTTGTCATGCTACCACATACTGTGGAAAAGTGTTGCGGTGTTAGTAAAACAATAAGGCCCGCAAGGCTACCTTCATTCAGGACATCAAAAGCTTTGCTTTGTCACTCAGCTTGCGCCTGTTGACAGCAGTTCTGGACACGGTTTATGGGCCCAGGATAAATGTTGCATTCATTTGCTCTTTTGGCCCAAGAAGCTTTTTCCCTATCAACTTAATTGGCTTCCTAGTTCTTTGTAAGTTAAAGAGAAGAGATTAAAAGAAGATCACTCTAAGATCATTTAATCCTAAGGCCCAAATTTTGCCTAAAATACAACCTTTGTAAAAGAGACCATGTTTCAGACTATGTTTCAGCCATTATAAAGAAGCAGCCACAAGTAGACATGCTTCTACTGTTTGCATTTTATTGTGAGGTCTTCTTTAGTTGCACAAGGGAGACTTCACAAGTACACATTGTGGAAGTACAAAAAAGGAAGGCCCTTCCCACATCTTTTCACTGGCTCTTCGGGTAATGTAACATAAAATGATTCAGACTGCAGCTGCAATAAGTAGTATGACACTGAGAGACTTGAGACACTCATCCCCTCCTTAGCCTGGTGCTTACTAGTGTGGTGTAGTAGTTAAAAGTTGTGGACTTGAATCTGGAGAACCGGGTTTGATTCCTCATTCCACGAAACTTGTTGGGTGACCTTGGGCCAGTCACAGTTTCTTTCACAACCCCCTCAGCCCCACCTACATCACAAGGTGACTGTTGTGGGGAGAAGAAGGGAAGGCGATTGTAAGCTGCTTTGAGATTCCTTAGGGTAGAGAAAAGTGGGGTATAAAAACCAACTGTTCTTCTTCTAAAATAAAAATTCAGGCCAAGTCAACACCAAAAGAAAATAGAAAGTCCCATCTCAGTGCAGGCTATGTTTTCACTGCTTATATCCCACAAGTGGACAAGGGGCTCAGAACAGATACAGGACTTGCAGGTATCAAATGCCTTTATACAGAGCATTCGATTTGTGGGGATCACTAGGCAGATCACTGCAGTGTGAGTTTATATTACCAGCAGCCTATTTCATCAAAGGCAAGAAGCTGTCCATGAAAGCACAGACCACGATTAACAAGCAGAGATCCAGTATGTCATTATAAGTCTCTATTGTTTTAAATACAAGATAAGCAAAAGGTCAGCAACATATATGGTGCATCTTCCTTTTTGTAAAAAAAAAAAAAAAAGATCCTGATGGCTTGTCAGCTCAAGAGTAATGGTGCTAAATGTTAATCTAAATGAATCTGGAGAAGATGGCAATAAAAGTTAATAATTTACAGAGAATCTGTCCTTTAGGAAATCTTGAGAGAATACAGGGAATTCTGCTCAAAGGCGTATTAAACAGGTGCTAAATGCTGCAGTTTACTTGATGCAGAATCACCAAAGTGCTAAAGATATTTATTTTCCTTTGTTTTAAGCACATACAGACTTAAAATGTCTAAATCCATCAATGTCGTGATAGAACCTACCACACCACATGAGTCAGTCAGACTTCTAAAATAATGAAGATTAACATTTTTTCTGGGTTTCCACATTACTATTTGAAAGATTTCTCCACCAAATTTTATTGGTTGTATTGTGTGTACAATGCACAAAGAGTGCTTTAGGGTGAATTAATAAGACTCTTTATATTACAGGTTATAGATTATGCCAATGGAGTAGGTTTATCCTATTTACATAATCTTTCACGCTTAAAAGCCAGGCACTAAAATTCATTTACAATAGTGACTTCAGTAAATGGAAAGGGAAACACCCTGTTTGTTGCTCTGTGTTATCTTTCCTTTATATTTTAGCTGACACTGAAAAACAGACATTCCTAGACCTTAAAGGACCTGTAAAATGAAAACTGAACTCTAAATGCCATCAGTTCATGAACACATGAAGTTTCCTTATAATGAGTCAGACCATCAAAGTAATATTTTCTGTACGGAATGGCAGTAGCTCTCCAGGATCTGAAATCAAGGTCTTTCACACTAATTTCTACTACATCCTTTTAACTGGAGGTGCTGGGAACAGAACCTGGGAGCTTCTGCATGCAAAGCAAGAGGTCTGCCATTGAGCTATGGCACATTGCCTGATGAAAGTAAACAGTTAATGTAGTAGAATAGCAAAGTATGCCTTGCTACAGAAGTTACTTCCAGTATTCAAAATTGCTTTGTGGATTTATTGTATATGTTTGTATATGGACGTAGTTTTTCTTCCTAAGTAGTAATTATACTGCTAGGTTACAGCAGCAGTTACATATCTGTACTGTCCACAATGTAGTGGCCCAACATGTTGTGGTCGAAAATGACATTCAGCAGTGCCGCAAATTAGCACCAATGGGCAAACAGCTAGGGAGGAATTGGTCATATGGGTAATCAAGCTTCATGGTAAGAAGAAATTAATCACCAGTTCCATTTCAAGTCATGAGCAGATATAGGGTCCCTATGACCTGTACATGACACTGAATCCTCATAGGGGTTGCTGATTTACAAATGTAGATACCCAACATTACATGCAGTTTTTGCAAGGAAGATAATAATATAAACAGAGATGCATGCTGTGGTTCACCTGTAGAGCATAGCGATACTGTTTATATATACTCAGTCCAACAAGGGACTCGACAAATAAATAACCCCATGTGCAAACGTGTACTCTATACATAATTCTTCTCATAACCCTATAACTGGAGCAGATGTTAGAAAATCAGTGGTCGTGTCAAAGAATGGGTTAGCTGCCTTTTTGGCACTATCATTAGTTATCTGACCAGCGTGGATATAAGAATCTGGGTATGGGGCCAAAGTCAGTCAGGCCCACTTCTTGTGTGCAGCTGTGATGGGCAAAAACTTTGAGCAATTTTTTTTCATCCAGTTAGACAGCACCAGTTGTTTACAATGTCTTTTAATTAATATGCATAATTAAAAATAAGTACAGACTTCCAATCACAATTACAGACAACTGAAACCAAGAAGAACTGAGCCAAGAAAATTAAAAGATAAAACTAGAATACAAATTGCTTTGCATCACAAAAAATCTGCTAAATACATATATCATTATTATATTTACTAGATATCTTTACTGCCTTTATATTAAAAATACTAAATGTGGATTATAATTTTTTTTAAAATAAGCAGTCTTATAACAATATCAACAATTTATGAAATGCAGTACAAAATCCTTCAACTTTAGAATTAAATTTGTAAGAGTAAAAAACATCTCTCACCATTATTAAAAACTTCATAGAAGATGTAGGTTTTTGCCTCTTTCACTTGAGCTCTAAAGAGAGAGCATACCATAGTGTCTGAGAGAATATTGAAGAGCCCCTGCTCCTTGTAGATGCTAATCTGGTGTTAACTCAGTTTTGGCAATAACAGCAGAGCCTCTTTGGAAGATCTTATATTTACATTTCCAAAAGTCAATATAATACAATGGCTTATTGAATAGTATTGAATTTTTGAGTTATAAAGTCTAAGTACAGTTTCAAGGGAGATTATTTGCTTTTGTCAGCAGAATGACCAAAGAAAAAACACCAGGATCAGTATTCAAAAAACAGTGCACTCTTGTTTTAATGTACTTTCCCATATCTTGAACTGGGGGCCACACAAACCAAAAGGATGAGCTTTCTAGATTGATTTTGATAGATCATACCAATTGTCCTTCACTAACCATGGCAACACCTGGCCATGTGGAATATTGTGTCTGATGTATCTGCCATGATTCCTCATTGTTAGTTTTATCCACTAATACGACAACTTCAGAGTTATCAAGTGATAACTGCTTTTAATGCATCATAAAACGGGCCATGACTTAGAAGCAAATATATGATATATATGAGAACCATTAGCCACTGCAAGGAATGAGTTTAGAATTTGAGGGAGAAAGTTGGATAGATATAAAAAATAAGTAAATACTATCGCCAGAGAGCCTGGGAACAATGATGGTCTACAAGGCTTTCAACATTCTTTTAAAACTGCTTATGTATTATTTCTGATTTGCAAAACAGACCATGAAGTGGAGTTGTCTTATTTTAACTTTGGAATGTATTTTACCCCATTATATTAAAGAACTAGGGATCAGGCTCTTAGTGATGCAGTTCCAATTAATTTGATGAGGCTTACTTGAAAGGAAGTTCACCAGCAGTTTCCTCAACATCTAAATGTTTGAGTATATCAGTTAACATATCTTGTCTCATTACCATGTGTCACAATAGACCTGCTATTTTTGTATAAAGAAAATTGTTTACAAGCCTATCTCCTTTTCCCTTGTCACCACAAAACACTTAGAATTTTTCTGATGTTTCTAAATAGAAGTATGAACCAATAAAACATCTGTTTATCAGTTAATGGATGATATTTTGCTTCAGCAACTTTAAAACACATTTTGTTCTAGGAGAGGGAACTCAGGTTTTGCATATTCTTTTGTTTCTATGGTTGAACTGTAATGTTTAAATTTAGTTCATGTGTGAGGTACTTAAACCTGCATCTTTCATCAACACTTGAAGGAACAATACAAAGAAAGTAGTTAAAACAAAATCGAGATTTAACTGCACTTAACAGAAAGACATCAGAGAATTAATCTGACATCATTCTCTGTTTTTGTTATATAGTTTAGAAGTGTTAAAACCAGGGAGAGGTGGGGTTTTGGCACGGCACTATCAGTATCTCCTCAGAGTTGCTCCTGAAGGAGAGCCGAACCACCCAGTTTGTAGGTCGGGGGATCCCAAGATCTAGGGAGACCCTAGGAGAAGGGTCACCAAGCAGAGGGCTCAATGTAGAAGCCAGGCAATGGCTGTGGGGATTGAGCTTCCATCATCTGCCCTGAAGCACAGACCGATGCGGAAGCCATATTGGCACACAACTGTGAACACCCCACAGCAAGAGGAGCGAGCAGATGAAGCGCTGCTGTTTTAAAGAACTTTCCAAATGAGTAAGTTTGTTTCCTGATTAAAGAAGATCTGAACTAAGAGATTAATTTGAGAATACAGACCTGCACAGCCAGACTGTAGGTGGAAGGAGGGTGGAAGGTTGAAAGTTCCCCCCTCCCCCCAAAAATGGCTTTCCCTCTAATTAGAGAGGGAGGAACAGCGTCTGACTTCCTGGCTAGGAAGAGATCCAGTTGCAATGAGAGTCTTCTCTGATACTACAGCTTTTTTGAGAGGTCCAGATTGATATACAAGCAAAAGACATAAAGTGACTCAAATTTCCAGAGTCATTTTGCCCAAAGAGGATTATAATAACATGCTTTATTTTGTCTGTCTTTGAGAATCATGGTTCGTTGGTGGGGGAAGAAACAGGGATCTTTTTGTTTGTTTGTTTTACTTCTGGCGTGATGTGAAGCTTGCCTGATTTGGATTAGCTCTGTTATGTCAGAGTGAAAAGTAACACCAGGCATTTTAAAACGGATTAGAGGACTGGAAGGCAGAAGAGACTTTGTTCATATCTGGAATCAATTTGGAATGTCATTCTTATTTGCGGAAGTGATTTACAGACTGTGACTCAGAGAAAGTTTACTGTAAGACTAAATCTGTTTATTTGTTAAATACTGGTCTGGGGAGGGAAGAGGAGGGGCTACATTATATGATTGTAGAAATAATATGGTAAAAAATTGACTGGTTCTTGTATTTTGGGATTGGTTAATGAGTTGAAAATAAAAATACAATCAATACATCAAATTAATGTGATATTATCTGAAAAAATTGCTAAGAAAATAAAGTTTGCAAAATTATTTTGAAAATGCTAATAAATCAGGAAGATGGTTGGCATACAGACTTAGGAAATAGTAGGAAAAATGTTTAATACACGTGCTGAGAGATGAGAATGGCTCAGAAAAGTATGGACAAGAAGAACTCAAGATGATAGTAGAAAACGTCTACAAAAAAGTAATTCTGTAGACAAACCTTAAGAAACACAATAATATCAAATTAAGCGAAGAACAGAAAGTAAAATTAAATGGACCTATAACAGTACAAGAAATTGTAGATACAATCAAGAAACAAATAAAGGGAAAGTGCCTGGACCAGATGGACTCCCAATAGAGTACTATAGCACTTTTCACAATTGCTTACTAATACCATACAAAAAGGTGTTAGAAAATATACTGAAAGAAGGGAATTTACCACAGTCATGGAAAGAGGCTACTATCTTTTTGATACATAAAGAAAATACAGACTTTAAAGAAGTGAAAAACTATAGACCAATTTTGCTTTTACATGTTGCTTACAAAATCTTTGCTGCTATTTTAGCATTGCATTTGAAGAAGGTATTACTAGACATAATACATCAAGATCAAGCAGGCTTCCTGCCAAAGAGACAATTGAGAAATAATGTGAAAATAATTGTAAATATTTTGGAATATTATGAAGCACATCTGGAAAAACAAATAACATTAATTTTTTTAGATGCAGGGAAAGCTTTTGACAATGTTAGTTGGAACTTTATTATTGAGCAACTACAAGAGATTGATGCTGGAGAAGCGTTTATTAGGATGACTCTAGCAATTTACACTCAACAAACCATCAAAGTGAGAATCAATGGAGATTTAATGAAAGAGTTAGCAATTGAGAAGGGAACGAGACAAGGATGTCCGTTATCCCCATTATTATTTATCTCACTTTGGAAGTATTAAATAACCTGATCAGAGAAGACAAAAGTATTAGAGGAACAACAATATGTGGAGAAGGATATAAAGTACAAGCCTTTATGGATGACTTCGCTTTTATTTTAGAAGATCCCAGCACTTCTATAGACAGTCGGATGAATTTAATGGAATTTGAAGAGATGGCGGGAATGAAAATGAATAGACGAAAGACAAAGATCATTACAAAAAATATAACACAACCTATAATAAAAGAGCTGGTGGAGAAAACAGGATTTCAATTAGACCGTAAAGTGAAATACTTAAGTATTAAGGTTTCCCTCGCTTGAAAGCTAGGGCCAAAGACATTTCTAGTTTCCAAGCCGAAGAGTCAGCACTGTCTGAAGACATTTCTGTGGTCATGTCGCCAGCATGACTAAACGCCGAGGCACACAGAATGCTGTTACCTTCCCACCGAAGTGGTACCTATTTATCTACTTGCAATTTCTTGCTTTTGAACTCCTAGGTTGGCAAGAGCTGGGGCCAGTGACAGGAGCTCACTCCATCATGAAGCACTAGGGTCTCAAACTGCTGAACTACAGACCTTCTGGTCAGCAGCTCAGTGTCTTAACCTCTGAGCCACCGTGGCCCTCACTTAGGTATTACCTTGACAAATATATGTAGTTCTCTGATGGAAGATAATCATATGAAACTATTTAAAGAAATCCAAAAAGATTTGGATCAGTGGAATAACTTGCAGTTGTCATTTATGCGAAGAATAGCTGCAATAAAAATGCAAACTACTCCAATTTTACTGAAACAATCATGCTTCCAGGAACTGAACAATATAACAATGAAGTCTATATGG
This sequence comes from Gekko japonicus, assembly GCF_001447785.1. Classification (NCBI taxonomy): domain Eukaryota; kingdom Metazoa; phylum Chordata; class Lepidosauria; order Squamata; family Gekkonidae; genus Gekko; species Gekko japonicus. Next base: position 779,381 of record NW_015169185.1, on the reverse strand, counting down.
CAAGGGAAGAAACCTAGAATAACATTGAAGGCATAACAGGACTTTAAACAGAATGCAGGCTTTGGTCTTTCTGATTGGGGAACATATTATAAAGCTTGTGCACTGACATGGATTAAAGAATGGATAAGAACTGAAAATACAAGACTGTTAAAATTGGAGGGACATGATTTAAAGCTAGGATGGCATGCCTATCTCTGGTATCAAAAAGTGGATAATCGTAAATATTTCAAAAACCATTTGGAGAGGAAAGCATTGTTGTTAGTACGGAAAAGAATCAGGCATAAAATATATGCAAAGATTCCAAAATGGGTCTCTCCAGTGGAAGCATTTATTCAACCTATATTATCAGAAAAGAAAAAAGTACTTAGATATGAAGATCTATTAAGAAAGGAAGATAGGTTGACGTTCAAAGAAGAACTAGAGGAACAAGATGTATATTTGGGTTGGTGGACAAGAGTACAGCTAGAATATACATATGCTAAAGATAAACCTCAAGGATTCGTTGTAGAACAATTGGAGTCTGACACACTTTTATATGAAGCAAATGATAAACTGATTAAGAAATTTTACGTGTATTTGTTACAGATGGAGAATGAGGTGATTAAAGAATGTATGTTAAAATGGGCCCAAAATTTTGGTTATAATATTGATCTTGACCATTGGTTGCAAATATAGAAAACAAATGTTAAAATAACAAAATCGGTTGCCTTTAAAGAGAATTTATATAAAATGTTTTATAGGTGGCATATAACACCAGAGAAATTGGCCAGAATGTATCCTGGAATGTCTAATAAATGCCGAAAATGGGAAGCTATTTTCATGTTTGGTAGAAGTGTAAAGAGGTGATGTTATATTGGAGAAGGGTTCATGAAATATTACAAAAAATATGTTTGATACCGTTACCATTTAAACCTGAAATGTTCCTGCTTAATATTATGCATGATGTAAATGACAAGAAAGCTAAGCATTTAATTATACATATAGTCACGGCAGCAATAATTCTTTATGCTAAGTACTGGAAGAAATCAGAGATACCAACAGAAAAGGAACTTCTGACAAAAATCTTTGAAACAGCAGAAATGAATGTACTGTTGAACTTGTTGAAAGACAGAAGTAAACAAAATGTGAGAGACAACTGGACACAATTTTATGACTGGGTGGAAAGAAACTTTGAAGACCAAGAACAATGAATATATATAATATAAATTTGGAGAAACTCCAATTTGAACTATATAGAATTTGACTCATTTCAAAAATCATAACAGAAGATTTTAGCAATTTGATTAAGTGACACTACTTTTAGTAATTATATAAAAGAAAGACCGCTGGAAACAAAGAATTATGACCGAAAAGTTGTAACAGCTTTCATACAAACTTGATGGAATTTCCCTTCATGTCATCCCATCACTGTACCCTTCCTGCCCTTATATTTTCCTGTCTCATAATATGTTAAAACCTAATTAAAAATTAATTATATAAAAAACAAGTGTTAAAACCAGCACAAGTTCATTAAAAATTAGAGGAGAAGCACTAAGCCTCAAAATGTAATGTTACTGGCTTTCTGCTTAACAGAGGAATAGGAACACGTAGAAATTATCAAGCAAATACCTAAGTTGAGAAAGAAAGCACTATAGAAAAGGAAGCGTTAATAACAATTACAGTCTATCAGATGGCTGCATCTCATAAGAATAAACCCTGGAAGGCAGACTACACTTACATCCAATTCAGGATTTTTTTTCCAATTTGAGCTATCCCAGGAGTATGGAGGCAATCCACACTTTAAAACATTACCCCAATATATCTTATCATGATGGACTATAAACACACAAAAGAGAAGTGATGGTCCATCAAGTCAATGATATTCTTTATCCCAAGTTTCCTAAAGACAGTCACTAGGTGTCTAATCTGCAATTTAAAGAACACAGAGGCATGTATTTACACAATAAAACAGTAAAGATTTGAAAGAGCCATTACTGTCCATTGTAGACTGTGTCAACCAATCCCTCCTCTCTCCTTCCCCCCTGGGAAGCCCTTTTTCAGCTCTCTTGGAGTCATTTCTTTTCATTCTCATTTCCTAGTTAGCTGATTCCTTCCTATCCCTTCAAGCTCCTTTCCTTCACAGTTGTTACGCTCTCCAGGACAAGAGACAGAAAAACCCCACCTGATGACTGAGCATGCAGACACAAGGAATCCTGTATCTAAAGTGTGATCAAAATCAACATGAAGCATTCTCTGCAAACATTCTTTGAAATGGAGGGGGGGGGAGGTGGAATTATACATCTACAGAATTACTTCACGAAAGCATAGTGCTATGCTGCCAATTAGCTACCCAGCCACCTTGTATTGTACAATATGAATTTATGTGTTGCCATTAGAATCTATCACTTAAAAATGTTCTCCAAAGGATTCTCTGGAGATTTGTGGTGAAAGAAATTCAGAAACACTGTGCTCTTGAATCTGGAACATTTTGCTTAGTCTTAGTGCACTTTAGACAGCAGAAGAAGCATCAGAGCTATGAAGAACTAGATGTGACATTGCCATTTAACCCCCCCCATCCACTTACCCACCCACTCACTGGTTTTTGTTTAGACAGTTATGTGGCCAACACATTTACATTTTCACACAACTCTTTTTAATCACATGATCAGATAGATTTTCATCCTTCTAGGCAATCCAGGTCAAAGAAAACAGATGTATCATGCAGTGACCCTTTGCTTTGTATAAAGTTGTGTGTGTTTTTTACAATCTGGGTACTGTTATGAATGGGTAAGATCCTGTGGTGAAAATACTTTGAAAAACTGGAGAGGAGTGGGAGGAAATTGGTCTGATCCAGCAGAGCTCTTCTTACATTCTTATGGAGAAAACATGGGTAGGCAGACAGACTTACAAACATGGACTGCAATCCAATAGGACTGTGTGGATGTACAAAGAACCCTTGGAGTGCCACTCCAGAGTGTCATAAGAACATAAGAACAAAATTCTCCAACAGCCCCAATATGAATGATGCCATCAGTAGGTTCAGAAGCAGACTGAAATAATTGTTATCACTTGGTCCACATTTCTTTGGAAGCAAGTAGCAAGCAATATATTCATATACCTTTGAAGTTGGTGCAACATGGACCTAATTTTTATTTAGATACGTTAGAATGCAAATCATTGTGCTAGAAGCCGATGTCAGCTCCTCATAGGTGTTGTCCAGGTTCCCTATTCTGTCAGACAGATGTAACTTGTAGGTCTCCTATCAATTTCTCAACATGTGGTGGCTGATTCTGATTAGGGCCACAGCACTCAAGGAGAAGGCCTTTCAGCCTACACACACACACACACACACACTCACACTGATCTTTCACACTGCTAGGGGGCACCATTTGCCCAATGATGCTATGGAAACACGGGGGCAGGGTTTTAACCAAACAGTGAAATATGGGGTAGAGGGAGAATAATGTTCAGTAATGCAGTGACTCTCCCTGTCTAAGGCCACTGGATGAACATGTTGCCAATACTTTAATAATTATGACATTTATCCTGAGATTTTAGTTTTCTGGGCAAGATTTTGTCAACACATTTTAGAAAATAACCTCTGCAAGAGCAACAAACAAAGGAAGAGGAACTAAGTAATGAATCAGCTGGGTATGATAAGATGAGAAATGTACAGCTTCAAGATTTTTATCTAAAATTAACTCTTCTACATACTAACCAGGCACAATGGTGTGAGTACATTTTCTTAGGGCCTGGGGTTTCTTAGGGCCTGGCCTTTCCATGTCAGGACATTGACATTTTGAATCTCCATCTTTTCACAATAAAGTACTTGGTGATTTGAAAACTAGGTCTCCAGCTATTTTTATCTGGGTTCTATTAATTAAAGCATTTCACTAAAATTCAATGGGAGCTGAAAATAGACACAAAATTAAGAAGCAGGCGTTAACGAAGCGACACCCAGTCACACACCCCAACAAATAATGACAGTGTGTTTATGCTGCATTACTCTTGTCTAATTTTCACATCTACTATAATTATTAACTACTAGTCCTAAAATCTATAGAGTTATCATTATTGTTATTATTATGAAACTCAATCCCATTTTCATGTCATAAAGATAAACCAAATCTCATTTCAATTAGTTGCAGCAGGAGGGAATGAACTTTAAACAGACATTTAATTTCTGGAAAAAAAATTAGGAAGTTCTTCATGGAAATGTTATGGCATTTTGAAACAGATTAATAGTTCAGTATGAACACATCCACCCTGCAGCTATATGACGGCTGTACTGTGATCCGAAGACGGGTTAAATGAGCAGAGCTAGTTGATACCACTGGCTTGGATCTAATCAAATTGTGTTCATTTTTTATGACTTTTATCTATACTGTTTTCTTATTCCAGATATAATTTAGAATTGTTACAGTGGGTGACTTGATTTTGTGGCTGAGCTGTATTTATTTAATTGAAGACAACTGGTTTACAAGGATGGTTTACTGTAACTAAAAGACTGGTACCACGATGTTTACTATCCTAGACTCATTTCTGTATCCATTCAAGGGATATGGCATACGAAGTCCATTTTACTAAGGCACCAAAAACATTCTGGGCAGGTATACACACAAAAACTAGTTCATGGAAATCATTTTAAGCAACTTCAACTGAAAGTTGCCCGCCCTCACCTGGATAGCCCAGGCAACTCCAATCTCAACAGATCTTGGAAGGTAAGCAGGGCTGACTCTGGCAAGTACTTGGATGGGAGACCTCCTTGAAATACCAGAGGTGGGAGCAGTTTTTATTCAACCACCTCTCTGAATAGCTTCCAGGCATTTCAGGGGACAGTCACCAGAGATTGCCATGACTTCCAGGTGCACACATAGTTAGTCACCAGAGGTCGCCATGACTTCCAAGTGCACAAACACTCACACACTGTCAGAACCCACAGCCAACAATGCAGTACACGCATTCAGGAACGGTTATACTTTTATTGCAGAGCTATAGATGCAGTAACATAGGCACTGTTAAGAATGGTGGCGGCCCCTTGGGCATAATAGGATATAGGGCATTCGTATGCGCCCCCCCCCCCACAGCACTGGCCAATTAGGCACCCTCCCACACACGGGTTAAGCTTAGGGACCGTTAGGTAGCTGTAGCTGAGAACCAACACTCTCCTACGGCATCTAGGGAATATCTAGACAATACAACTTCCTCCTGCACATCTGTATAGATAAGCGTTTCGGCGCACAACAGCAAAAGCACAGAAAGGAATGCAGTAGCAATTAACCTGAAAGGAATGCAACAGCAATTAACCAGACACAGACCAATCTCCCCAACTTCCATGGCAACACAGCTGACACACACACACATATACACATATTGTAAAAATACAAAAAAAAAACCCAACTGGAAGTTGCCTACATGAGGCAACCATTTTGTGCATGTAAGTTACATGATGTAACCTGTTCCATTACTAGCATTAATCAATGCAATGCTATTTTTCAAGGCTTATTTGCACAAATAACTGTGCATGTGGCATGTCTGTTCACATGAGTAGTGCAACATCAGAGGAGCAATACATGAACTATTGAAGGCAGCTTTCAGTGAGCTCTGTATGAGCAGTCTCTTATTGCTCATTCAAGTAGGCAACACAAGTGTATGCCAAAAATAGGCATATTGTGAGACTTGGGCCCTTGAATTGGATTTATTGATTTACTATATTGTCAGTGCTGGTTTCGCTTTTGTATTCTTGCTTGCTTGCTGCCACATCTGGCTTAGCTCTTGGCTTCATCTTATGCCCTCGCTGCTGTGGCGTTCCTGGGGGGGGGAGTGAGTGAGAGTCTGATTGTCTGTAGCATTAGGGCTGCGCCTTATTAACTCTTCTTCAAGCAGCCCCCAAGGAGTTCCTGGGTTTTCATGTGGGAGTGACCTTGGGCAAAGATAAGACTTTGGGAATAGCTAGTTCGGTCGTACATCTCTCAGGATGTTAATTAAGCTGATGTGTGACGTGTGTGGAATGTGGGCATGTAACTTTACTTTCCATCTCCCGCCCTGGTTTTGCCAGTCCTGATAAGGACGTTCACCTCTACAGTTGACCAAATCTTTTCAATAAACTTCTTCAAGGAATATTGAGTCAAGAGTGGGCTCACTGAGAGTCTGACACATATCTGCCTTGGCTCTTAGGACTCTAGAATCCCTGCCAATTTCTTCCTTCTAGAAAGCTATGGCATTCTGTCACTCTATCAGGTAAGCTGTATGTCTTGAAATAGAGGCTAGTGCTCCCGGCAGGAGGAGCCGCTGCCCCTCCCCAAGATGAGCCCAAAGCACCCCAAGGCCGAAGAAAGAGGACCACAGCTAGTAATAGAGAACTTTAACTTTAAAACATTTATTAGCCACCTTTCCCCCTTGTGAATCTGAAGGCGGCTTACAATATAAATAAAATATTATTAAAACACAGTAAAAACAATTATAAAATCTATTAAAAATCACAGTTTGAAAACTCCAATTAGGGCTGCCAATAATAACAGCTAATTCAATCAAAGTGTGTGTAAAGTGGTGTCAAGTTGTAGTCTACTTATGGCGACCCTACCAAGGGGCTTTTAAGGCAAGTGAGATGCAGAGGTAATTTGCCATTGCCTTCCTCTGTAGAGTCTTGCTTGGCGGTCTCCCTTCCCTGATCTGACAAGATCGGGCTATACCATGCTGCCTTCCCTCCCAAATCAATCAATATGCAGTCCTAAATAAAACTGTCTGCAACTGCCTCCTCAAGATCGCCAATGAGGGGGCCACTCACTCATCCCTGGGGAGGTCATTCCGTCATTATGAGGCTGCCACAGAAAAGGCCCACTCTTGGGTACTCAGTAAATGGGCATTTTTAAATTAATGACACAAACAGGAAGGCATCTCCCCATAATCTTAATTCCAGAGCAGATACCCCAGTCTCAAGTCATGTAAGGCTTTAAAGGTCAAAACCAACATCTTGAATTGATCTCAGAATCAAATCAGTAGCCAGTGTAATTGCTGTAGTATCAGGGACATATACTCCCAATAGCTGGTCCCAACCAGCAGTCTAGCTGCAGCATTCTACACTAGCTGCAGCTTCCAAACACTCTTCAAGGGTAGCCCCAAGTAGAGCACATTGCAATAATCCAGTCTAGATGTAACTATGGCATGGCATGGATCCAGTCCCATAACCAGGAATTTTTTCACCAGGGGGCACTAATTAAATTAAATTATTAAACCCTCCTTTTTTCTTGCAGGGAGGAAGGGATGCAGTTCAATCAAATGAGTTCCCCCCCTGCAATTAATGAATTATTGCAACGCATCCGAGCTGGCAATTTGCAACCAAGTACTTTCTGTCTTCTCTTCCCCGCACCCTTCCCTTACTTGATTGCCTTTGGGCTCCCCATTTTCCCCTGCCCTTTTTCTTTTATAAAAGTGAACTTCCTAAAATGGGTTTGGGTCTTTGAGTAAGGAGAAGAGAACCTAGCAGCTAAAGAGGGAGTGGGGAAAGTCTACAGTGGGAGCTTGGGAAAAGACAGTTAGGACTCAGTTACTTGATTTGCATCAAGAGCATTGTGATTTGAAGGGTTGGGAAAGCAGAGAAAAGTGTGAATATGCTGTGTGTGTGTGTGTGTGTGTGTGTGTGTGTGTGTGAGAGAGAGAGAGAGAGAGAGAGAGAGAGAGAGAGAGAGAGGTCTGCAACTACAAGTGCCTCTGCCTGAATACATATCACCATTTCTGTAGACTGTTCCTTCTGCCATGAAGTAAGTTCACTTTGCCATTCTCGTGCCTGCCATTTCCAAACTGTGCCTTCCTTTTCTCTTCTCTCTGTCTTGTCAGGATTAAGTTTCAATTTGTTTATCCTCTTCCAGCCCATTACTGACTCCCAAGCACCAGTTTAGAAGATCAACAGCATCTTCGAAATTAGGCAGGGGGAAAGGTAGAGCTGGGTATCACCCACACATCAACAGCATCCTCAGAATTAGGAGAGAAAACAGGTAGAGCTGGGTAACATCTACACATTGGTGATACTGCTCCTGATGACCTCTCCCAGTGCCTTCATATAGACATTAAATAGCATGGGGGATAAGGTGGAACCATGGGGCAGAACAGGAATCGTCCAACACTATTTTTTGAGACCAACTCCCCCCCCCCCAATCCTGATCAGCTCATGTGATGGCATAATGGGACCTTAATTTATGTCATCTTCAGCATATGACGTTTGAGTTAGGTGGTGATTGTTCCTTCCCATCAGCTAATACAATGACCATATGTCCCTTCTTTTAAGAAACTATCCTTATTTTAAAAGGGTTCTTTTATCCCATACCAACACTGAAAAAATGAGGACTGAACATAATGTATATTTTCTATTTTCAAAATGTTACTGGTATCCCAAACTCCACAAGATGTGCACCAATTTCTGGTATATGCTGGATAAGAAAATATTTGAGATGGTGACCTATTCTGTACCAGAGACAGGCACTGAGAGCTAGTGTGAAGTGGTCAAATTGTTTGACTTTGAATAGGGAGACCTAGGTTCAAATTACCACCATGAAGTTAAACTAGAAGGACACTTTGCCAGTCTTTTTCTATGATATGCTAGCTTACTATACTACAGAGAGTAAGGGACTTAAAAATTTTAATTAAATGTATGCTTTAATGCAAATACCCTAAAACTCGTACAATTCCAACAATATACACACATCTCAAAACTTTCTTTCTCTTCCCTTTAGGATTGTCAGCAGCTTGGAGGAAAATAAAATGTCCTGTCCCTTTAATAGAGGTGTAATGTGTAGAGATGAGGAATTGAAGCTTTTCATGTCATGCAGGTAAATAACCTCCCATGAGCCTCTATTAAAAGGACAGGATATTTTTTTCTCCACCAGTTAGCAACCCTGCTCCCCTTGCCTCCCTCTTAGGCACCAGAGGTGTGAAGTCAGCGACCCATATGTACAAGAACAACTACGTAATTATTCAGAGTTTTTCAGCTGGGTGGACATTCAGAAATGGTAGCCTTCCCTATGACCAGCAGAATGAAATGATATGGTCCAAAATTTTACCATTTCACCCAATCACCTCATTCCTTGTAATGTGTAGGCCTGCACATGACAAAGCAGAATTCTTAATCACTGCACAATGAAAACTGCAGCCTTGTGTGAAATATCCCCCACTGCTGGCTGTTTAACAAATTGCAGGTAATGGTGGTGGGTCTTAGGTGTTAATAAGCCCATGATTTATATCTGGTAGTAGTATACTGAATGGTCTATATCTGGTAGTATACCAAATGGTCTAATAGCATTTTACAGAGGGTGCAGTAGTGTTTTTACCAGGTTTGTGTTAAATTTCCAAAGCATTTTCTTTGCAAAAGTGTCTTCAACATCATTGCACGGTGCAAATGACTCACACCGGTGTTGGATGTTCTGTTATACTCATTCAGCCACCCATCTGACTGTGAGCCTGAAAGTAAAACCAGGTTACGGATCAGACAGTCACTTACAGTATAATATGAGCAGAGTTTGCAGTGAAATATGAGAAGTAAGCTGTAAGGGATGGCAGGCAGCGCTTTTAATGGAGAGGCTGTGGTTCTGGGTAAAAAGCTTGTGTTACATGTCGAATGTCCCAGGTTCAATCCCCAGGTAACAAATTTCAGGTGGTAAGTATTAGGACAGACCTTTCTCTGCTGAGACTATGAAAAGTAGCTCCCAGTCAGAGCAGAGCAAGACAGACCAACGGTCTGACTCAGAATAAGACACCTGCATCCCAAATCAGAGTCTTAGCAAGCAGATCCTAATCCCAAAAATCACTCAAGGGGTTAACAAACCGTCTAATTTTCCTGTTTCTAATCTTTCCCCCAGCCATTTATGCTCCCTTTCACTCACTTGGGATCTTGAGTAGATGTTCTGAATGCCAGCTGTGCAATCTGGCCTGTGCTAGCAAAACGTTCGGTGGATTGTGTCTCTGTGGCGGGAGACACCACCACACCTATGCATAACAGCACAACTAAAACAAAGGTTGTGATACTTTATATACAATGGCCACTAATCATCCATTCTTTTTTTAAAAATGCAAAGCCTTATAGGTGACATTTCAGAGTGATCCTTAAGGTATGACCAAAGGCTCACAAACATATAATAAGTTTTTTTCACTGAAAAGTAACTACTGTTTTGTATCAGAGAACACTTTGAAATCCTTCTGAGCAAGGCTTGCTAAAAAAAACAAAATAAGCTAAATGTCTCTATGGAGCCATAGCTGAACACTTGCCTGAACTGTGACCATAGCCTTTTCTGATAATGGCCCAATAAACAATCACCCAATTTTCAAAGGCAACCATATTCTGAAACAAGACAGAAGGGCTCATGTTTCAAAGACATGGAAAGTAATACTTTGAAAAATTAATCTTGGGCCCTGTCACACAGGCCGGATATCACGGGGGGGGGGGGAGGCATGCTTAATTGCCCCAGCGCAGTTTTATGCACGATTACGCGATCAGACGTGCCGGCGGCACACCACGGGTCCTTCCCTTGGTAAGGACTGGAGGGGAATGCCGCACGCCAGCGCGATCACACCACAGGCGTCTGGAGGCAGCCCGTGGCAAGCGTTTACTAATACCTTGGAGGTACTAGTTTTTTAAGGCGCATTGTCGGCGGTAAGCCACGGATGCGCTCCACTTCCCAGATGTTGGGGTGTGATCGCGCCTGGATAATCCGCCCACCATCCGTGCCTCTCCCACGGCAACTTTGCTGTGTGACCGGGGCCCTTGAAACCTTAATTAGCCATCCACAAATGACTATATATAACTAGGGTTTTCAAAGGCAACAGCGTTATGAGGGGCTGTGCTTGAAATGAGGGTTTTCCTAGGTCTTGCAGAAAACTGTGCATTATTTTGATAACAGTGATACTAGTTTGCAACTAATGGTTGCATCCAGCAGCAAAGAGGTGTTATTTGTATTAGCCCATGAATCAGATTTAACACCTGTTATGTCTAACAATGTCATCCTATGCAGAATTAAACCGGTCTAGATCCATTGGAATCAGTAGACTGGAGTCGCTCTGCCTAGTATTTATTGCACTGTAATATTATGGAGGTTGATTTACTTGGAGTAAAACCTATTTGCTTCTGTGATGTTCTTCAGCAATAAGTAACCATGGTTAATCATTGCAGAAACAAGTCTTCTCTTTGCATGCAGCTTGACTTAACCCTGTTTGTAGGAAAGATTTCTTTATTTCTGATTCAGACATTCTCCCAACTGTTGCTTACCACATAAAGAGATGTAATTAATTTCTAAGACATGTGCAAGGGAAGGAGGGAGGGGTAAGGGTTAGACAGTGCATGATCCCAGGGATCTCCCAAGCTTGGCTTGTCATTATACATGTGAGTCATTACATGGTTTCCCATTAGCCTTGTTCACATATTACAGTGAACACACATTTAACTTGCATATATGTGCGTAGACCTGTTTGCATGAAAGAGCCAGTGCACATTTACGTTACAAATAAAACCGGGGACCAGTACCTGGATAAATATGGGGCTTTCAATCACACATTCAGTTGTACATGCATTGAACATAACATGACAATTACTCAGTGCACGTAAAAAGAAAAAATCAAGTGTACACTGTACACAGATTGTATGCATGTTCACTGTACCTTGTGAACCGGGCTATTACATAATAAGTATGCTAGAGAAAGAAAAAATGGTTTTTGGCATATATGTTGGATTTCCTCCTTATCTACCACTTTGCTGGCAGAAAAGAAAAGAGAGTTTTATTATATAAATCCCATAGCTCTAGTCAGAGAAAATTGTGATTTACTGTAGTTGTTCAAATAAAATAGAAGGGGAAACTTTTATAGGCCTTGGAAACTACAGAGAACTGCCATTTAAACTTCCATGAAATTTCAAGGGGGAAAAGGATCATCCTGGAAATAAGTAAGGGCATTTCTCTTCCGCAAGATATGAACACCAAAGTAGCTCTGCTCTTAGTTGTTTTCTTGAGCTAAATGAATATTTTTGCATTTTAGTACACACTTCATGCTTCTCAGTAGTGTTTCAGCTGTCAATGCATGGTTTGTCAATACTGCCATTGAATTAATGATATCTGAAATTACAGGCATGGATTCATTCAATTATGAAACTTGCTGTGTGATATAAGGAAATTTTATTTTTTTTAAATGTTGTGTAGTGATGATGTTATTGCTTAGGTATCTGGTCAGTTACAAAAACATAGACTTTACCCCTTTTAAGGCTACCCATTTCACTCTGTTAGAAAGTGAAGTGAGAGCTGCACTGAGAGCAATTGGGAGAAACAAATCACCAGGAGTAGATGAGATATCAATAGTTATTCCAAGACACAGAAATGAAGTCTATTAAAACTTTAAGAATATGGAAGACAGTGAAGTTACTGAGAGCAACCTCATTTAAATAAAATATATACAAACTATTCCATAGATGGTATTGGTCTCCAGATAGAATTGCTAAAGGTTATAAATCAGTATCTAGGAACTGTTGGAGATGCAAATCCAATATAGGCACCTTTTTCCACATGTAGTTGAGATGTGGAAACATGTATAAATTTTGGCAAAATGTTAACAAGATAATAATAGAAATAATGAATATTAACTTAAAACTGTTACCAGAAATTTATGTGTTGAATATAATCCCTAGTTGTTATGAGCAAAATGATACCGTATGTATTTATTGACCTATATTCTTACCTCAGGCAGAATACTAGTAGCTAAATATTGGAAATCTGAAAAAATACCCTTAAGAGATGAACTAGCTAAGAAACTGTTAGAAGTTGCTGAAATTGAAAAACTTAATATGTTACTTCAAGGAAAAGATGAAAAGATTTTCCAAAAAAGATGGTCTAGAGTATATAAATGGTTAGAAAAAAAATGTGCATAATGGACTCCAAATCTGAAATTTGAAATACATATGTAAATGTATCCTACATTGACTAAAAACTATAAATTAAAATTACAAAAAAAACCCTTTAAGAAGATTATGCCAACAAATAAGGACAACAAAACAATGGCCCACAGACTGGAAACACTCAATTTACATCCTAATTCCAAAAAAGGAGATATCAAAGACTGCAGCAACTATCAAAGACTGCAGCAACTATTGGACTATTGCACTGAATTCTCACACAAGTAAAGTGATGCTCAAAATCTTACAGCAAAGACTGTTATTGTATATGGAACAAGAAATGTCAGATGTTCATGCTGGATTCAGAAAATCATATTGCAAATTTATATTGGATACTGAAGCATACAAGAGAATTTCAGAAGTAAATCAGCTTGTGTTTCATTGATTATAGTAAAGCTTTTGACTGCGTGGATCATAATAAGTTATGGTTGGCTTTAAAGGAAATGGGTGTGCCACAGCATCTGATCATTTTGATGTGCAATCTATACTCTGGACAAGAGGCCACTGTTAGGGCAGAACATGGAGAAACAGAATGGTTTCCAATTGGCTAAGGTGTCAGACAAGGATGCATTTTACCTCCCAATCTCTTCTATCTATATGCAGAACATATAAAGAAAGCTGGATTAGATTTAGATGAAAGTGGAGTGAAAATTGGTGGAAGAAACATTAACAACTTGAGATGTGGAGATTACACAACATTATTGTCAGAAAATAGTGAAGACTTGAAACGACTACGGATGAAGATTAAAACAGAAAGTGCCAAAGCAGGATTACAGTAAAACATCAAGAAGACAAAAGTAATGACTTCTGGGGAATTACACAACTTTAAGGTTGATGATGAAGAAATTGAAATACCTTGGCTCCATCATCAACCAAAAAGGAGACTGCAACCAAGAAATCAGAAAGAAATTGAGACTGGGAAGGGCAGCCATGAAGGAGCTAGAAAAGATCAAGTCAATTATTGAAGAAGAATATATTGGATTTATACCCCACCCTTCACTTGGAGTCTAAGAGCAGTTTACCAACTCTGACAGAAACGGCTCTTTTTCAAGAACAGCTGTGCCAAAACTATGGCTTGCCCAACATCATCCAGCAGCTGCGAGTGGAGGAGTGGGGAATCCAACCTGGTTCTCCCAGATTAGAGTCCACGCACTTAACCACTACACCAAACTGGCTCTTGCCATATTATTCCCCAGAATGTATGAGTGAAAGCTGGACAAAGCTGACAGAAAGAAAGTAGATTCCTTTGAAATGTGGTCCAGGTGAAGAGTTTTATGCATACCGTGGACCACCAAAAAGACAAATAAGTGGGTTTTAGATCAAATCAAGCCTGAACTCTACCTAGAAGCTGAAATGACTACTTTGGTCACATCATAAGAAGACAAGAGTCACTGGAAAAGACAATAACACTAGGAAAAGTTGAAGGCAGCAGGAAAAGAGGAGTACCCAACTGAGAATGGCTGTTAACAATAGGACATTTTGGAAGACATTAATTCACAGGTTCGTCATAAATCGGAAGCAACTTGACAGCAACACACACACATTTCACTTTGATTTTAGGTCTAGTTTTTGAACTGGAATTTACTTGGTCGCTATGGTGGATAATTCACTTTGGCCCCGTTCACACGGAGCATTTACCGCGCTAAAGAGACGGATGATAGGCGGATTTTCCGGGCGCGATCACACCGCAACATCTGGGAAGCGTAGTGCTCCCATGGCTAACCCGTGGCTTCCCGCCGAAGATGCAGATTAAAAAACTAATACCTACGAGGTACGAGTTTCTGGGAAACGTGGGGCAAGGGCGGGCGTCTGATTGCGTCCCGTTCTAGTCCCATCGCAAACCGGTTACTTTTTTTTTCAGTCTGCACAGGATGCGCACAAACGATCATGCGCATGCTCACCTTCTGGTGAAAAAAATATATTCCCAATTGCCACGGAAGCGGCGCCTAGTGATTGCTGGTGTGATCGTACCCTGCCGCTTCTTTGCCACGCTGCAGGATAGCCGTGTGATCAGCTCCTCCCGCCCTAACCACGAGATCTCGACAGGATGTGTGATCGGGCAGCCGCACATTATTTTGCTCCAGGGCAAACAGCCACGTTCCCCCCCCCCCGCGCATTTTCCGGCCTGTGTGACCGGGACCTTTATATGAGATAGGGCCTCAGTGGCTGTTGATACTACCAAACATGGAATTTTTCTCCCTTGGGTGCCAGAGATATGAGTGGGAGGTGATGTGCTTCAGAGGTTCTGCTCCCATCTGCAGGCTTTTTCTAGAAGGTGGGGCTGGAAGATTTCTGCCAGTTCTGTGGTAATTATACCACAGAATTTCAGAGAGCTCATACTGTTTGACATCTGTGTGAAATTTCCAGGGTAGGTCATCTGAAGAGATTAACTGAAGTGTGATCAATATTCTAATGACACCCAGCTCTGCTTTTTCTTTTCATCAAATCCAGGTAGGGCAATGGTCATCCTGCAGGTGATAATGGAATGAATAAGGACTGATAAACTGTAGCTGCCGCTGAATAAAATACTGTTGCGGGGGGGGTGATTTTTAGGGGTGGTATTCAACTAGATGGCGTTATACTTTCTGTTAAATATAAAATTTGCCATTTGGGATTGCTTTTAATACCTAGAGCATCAGCTTTTCCAATGTCAGTACCAGCTGCAGCCACCCCTAGAAAACAATGACCTTACCCTAATTATCTATTTAGTAGAAATATCCAAATTTGACTTCAGACACTTCAGAATACACTGGCTAGGGAACCTATTACGAGCAGCAATTACTCCACAGGGTCACAGTGTTTCCAAGTACAATTCAAAGTACCTGTCATGGGTGACAACAGCTGTGCCAAGCCCCTGCCTGAGTTGGCAGTGCAGCCGGAGTCGCCAGGATCACCAGAGCTGGAAGCTGGCCCCTCTGACTCCTTCGAAGTTGACACTTTACCACCGCCAGCACCTGAGCCAGTAATCCCTGCACCTGGTCCAGCCGCAGCCGACGAGGTACAGGTGCAAACAGAAAGCCTGCCTGATTCACCTCCATGGGTGGCTCAGCTAAGGGAGAGGCTCCGCAGGGACTTAGCAACCTGCCGCTGAGACGCCTGCTGATAGGGAAGGCGGGCGCCGAGCCCTGAATACTGACAGGAGTGGTGCCATTCACCTGGGTTTAAGGGGTGTATTTTTCTGTTTCTTTCTCTTCTTCTCCAGTTGCTGTATAGTTCATAATTTAGAGAGCAAGTGTGATGGTAGTAGTTATAGTGTCAGACTAGGATCTAGGAGACAAAGTTCAAATTCCCACTCTGCCATGAAACAATCTCCCAGCCTAACCTACTTCACACAGCTGTTGTGGAATTGAGGGAATCATGTAGAACCAGCCTGCCTTACACCTGAGATGAGCAGCAAAGGTTGCAATGGAGCCAGTTTGGTGTAGTGGTTAAGTGCACGGACTCTAATCTGGGAGAACCAGGTTTGATTCTGCACTCCTCCACTTGCAGCTGCTGGATGATGTTGGGTAAGCCATAGTTCTGTCAGAGATGTTCTTGAAAAGAGCAATTTCTGTCAGAGCATTCTCAGCCCCACCTACCTCACAGGGTGTCTGCTGTGGGGAGGGGAAGGGAAAGGAGTTTGTAAGCCGCTCCGAGACTCCGAATGAAGGGTGGGGTATAAATTCAACCTCTTCTTCTTCACATGACTACTCCCATACCAACCATGCCAGTTTGGTGGTCCATCACATGCTTGCTTTGCTTGGGCATTAAATTGGCTCTAGGCATCAAGTAAACCTAGTAGATTGCCACCTTTTTCTCTTGACAGCCTCTATTGATAGATTTGTTGGCAACTTGAGTCCCAGAAAATCCAATCTGTTCTATTCATTTAGTGGCTAATAGGCAAAATAAATTATTGCTTTATGAGATTAAAATTTGAATATTAGTTTGTTTCAGATTAATGCCTTAAAAACACTTGATTTACTTTTACAAGATTAAATACCCATTGATTATAAAAAAAATAAGTTTCTTGAAGTGTAATAACTGAAGTTGTTATATCTCAAAAACATTTGTATTAATCAATTGGGATCTAATTATGCTGTAATAACACATATTAATTGAAAATTAAATCTGGACTACAGCCACTTAATTTAAACTGACTGCAACAAAAGATACACTATTGCAGTTAGAAGAAACAAGTCTCTTTGAATAGCCACTATCAATTGTGTGTTAGGCTGAAATGGAGCTGGACACAATCCACTGTAATCAATGGGAATGATCCAGCAGCCCCTCTGTACTGTTGTGCAGATCCCATTTATATCAATGGAGCTTCTTGCCCAGGATAGGAAGCAAGCGCAGTGAATGGATACAACTTGGTTTCAATGGGCTTAGACTGGAGTTAACTCTGCGCTGTAAGTTATTGGGTTATTTGGCTGTGTAACCCAGGTGTTGGAACTAAGGGCACGTTCAAGGCCTAGGACCTACTTCTTTAAAAAAACATGCACCTTGGTTTAAACAAAACAGCTGTATTTCTTGCAAAAGAGGGAAATACAGTTTGCACAAGTGGGTATGGTACTCCCCACCCTCAAAACTCCTCTCCCTTCTAGGGTTGCCAGGTCCAATTGTCACGTTGGTTGGGGAGAGGGAGGGACTTTCCAGGAGTGGGAAGGAGCATTGCGATGTGCATACGTAAACGGGAAGTGACTTAGGGACGTCGGAGCGATGCTCTGGTTTGGGGGCACAACTCTATGGCAGAATTTGCTTCAAATTTTTGTCCCCAAACCAGACTGTTATCCCCCAATGTCCCTGACATGCCTAAGTCACTTTCAGTTTTTGTAGGCCCGTCGCAATGATTTCCGGGTTCCTGCTGGTAAGAGAGGGTGATCTGTGGAGGGAGAGGAGCACCTGAAAGCAGGAGGCCCTTGCCCACACCGGGCACTTTGGCAACACTATCTCCTTCCCAAACCAAAGGTCCAGACTGAAGATGAATGATGGCCTATTAAATTAGGAGCTTACTTCTCATTGAGAGTGCCGCTTTCTGTTGTTGTCCTGAGTTTTGAAAGTACTCCCCTTAGGAATATCCAGGGCTATTTTGGGGCAGGAACACACAGGAACGGAGTTCCGGCTGGCTTCCGAGCCCAGGGGGTGGGCACATGCAGCAAGCCCCACCCCCTGCTCCCAGCAGCCCTCAGTTGGGCCCCAAGGAGTTGTCAGGGGTATGGCCTAATATGCTAATGAGTTTCTGCTGTTGGGTGTGGCCTGTCATGCTAATGAGTTCCTGCTGGGATTTTTCTACAAAAAAAAGCCCTTGGAATATCTGTGTAGAACCACTCATGTGGTTCTCTAGCTAGTGTCACAGTTTTCTTGCTGAAGCTGGCCCAGCCACAGTTCCTCAGAAGCAGTCTTCCAATGTGAATCAAAGTTCTCAGGGCCTTCCTTCTTGCTTGAGTTGCCAGATCCAGGCAGGGAAGTACCTGGATATTTTGGGGGTGGAGCCTGAGGAGGGCAGGGTTTGGGGAGGGGAGGAACTTCAATGGGTATAATGCTGTAGAATACACCTACCACAGCAGCCATTTTCTCCAGGTGAACTGATCTCTGTCATCTGGACATCAGTTATAATAGTGGGAAATCTCCAGTCGCCACCTGGAGATTGGCAACCTTGCTTGCCAAGAAGTGCTCTCGCTCTCTCTCGCTCTCGCTCTCTCTCCCCCCCCCCACCAACTGACTGACTTACTTATTTATTTATTTATTTATTCAGGTATTTCTACCCCGCCCTACCCCGCGAGCGGGGTAACTTGAGTTAAAACAAAGGTTGTCCTCCACAAGAACTTATTTCATTAAAGGGAGGGCCTGCACCAGACAAAAACTTCCTCAAACAGAGGCCTTTCAGCAATTCAATTACTTGCATAGAAGCTTCTGAAAAGTTTCTCCCCTCTTTTACTTCCCTCAGTTTAAAACAAAAAATGACTTCACCTACCAAGTTTTTAGCGAGCAAACTCACTCCCTACATTTCTCCCAATATGCAAATTAAGTAGTTGCACTTCTCCACCAAACAGTTTATATTCCCAAAGCTCTACAATTGTATATGTGAAATAGAGAAAAGAGGCTAAGGCAT
>NW_015169185.1:753402-757520 GCF_001447785.1 Gekko japonicus | reverse complement strand
AACTAAACCTCTCAATTGCCGCACACGACACCACACATCCCATGGGGAGCGCCCTGTCCATGTAGTAACTCCCTTGGAATGCGAAACCCAAGAGGTTAAAATCATCGGGGTGAACTGGTAGTAGTCGGAAGGCTGACTTGATGTCACACTTCGCCAACAGGGCGCCCTGGCCACATCCGCAAGTTAGGCGAGGGGGTGGGGAGGAAAGGACCCAGAACCCTCCCCACTGCACATTCTTTCTTGATTTTTTGTCTCACTATACATTCCATTCCTTGCACCGATTTCAAATTGGGTGCCCAAAACTGGGACCTTTCGCCTTGACAAGGTATCCTAAAACCAAATGAAAAGCCATCTAACAAGTATTTACCGTCTCGCACGTTGGGGTAGTGCCGCAAGAATTCCTTTAACATCTCCAATTTAATGGGGCTGGGCCCCTTTGTCTGTACCTGCCCTAAGATCCCCCGCCCCTCCGGGGCGCTTGCCTCCCCTCGCTCCCATGCGCCCCCTCGATCTGGGGCATCCCGAGACCGGATGGGGCCCCCCACATAAGGGGCACTCATGGCGAAAGGAGCAGGCTTTCCTGCTGCACGTCCCATGGGAAGAGAACTCCCAGCATAGCTGCCGCCTCTGGGCCGTGGTCCCTTTTGCTGTGGCCCCGCCCATGGAGCGGGCGGGATACTGTGCTTGTGCACGATGTATCACATGTCCGCTATCCGAGTGTTCGTGAGCCCCCGCTTTAGGCGTGGACACTACCTGAAGCCACAGGTGCGGGTGAATCCTGTCCCAACGCAAGGCCGGATTCGCTGCCGCTCGGGCCCGGAAACCCTCATCGTATTCCATCCAGGCCTGCCCGGTGTAGCCCGTAAAGGCTTTGTATATGATGTCAAAGTATTGCCACAGCGCGGCAGCCCGCCAAGGCTGGTGACGCACAATCACTCCCGCGTATATGACAAACCCCGACACCCAATTCGGCCAGATCCTATCCACCCTCCTTCGCTTGAGGCGCTCCTTCTCCCTGTTGTCAAGGTCCTCCCGTTCCCTCTTATCAAGCTCCCGGAACAGGAGCGTGAACACATCAACATAGGCTCCTTTGAGTATCCTCTCCCTAGTGGCTACTGAAAGATGATCCCCTAAAGGCATGGCTATATCGCCCTCTGGCGGCAACTTTTTGGGGGCCGGCTCATAAACGTGGTCCCCGGCGTCCGGCGGGTACCACCCCCCGTGTCCCTCATCTTGTGAGGTCCCAACCCCTGCTGCTGGCGGCACGAATTGCCACACCCCCCGCGGGTTCGCCAACCCGGCCGTGGTGACCGTTCCAGAAGCCGACGATGACCCCGGAGCCCCCTGTTCTTTTGACCCCCATGGCCAAGAAGCGCCCTTCTGGCTGGGCGTGCCGGCCTTACCATCCTGATTCGCAGCCTCCTCGGGACCGTCGTAGACCTCCAGTTGCCGGCTCCCGTCGCCTCCTGGCCCGGACTCCTGGTCCCCCTCCGGTGCTGTTGACTCAGAAGGTTGGCCGTCCTCCAGGCGCGCCACCCGTGCCAGCAACTGCTTAATAAAGGGAGAAGTCAATGGGCTTAGACTGGAGTTAACTCTGCGCTGTAAGTTATTGGGTTATTTGGCTGTGTAACCCAGGTGTTGGAACTAAGGGCACGTTCAAGGCCTAGGACCTACTTCTTTAAAAAAACATGCACCTTGGTTTAAACAAAACAGCTGTATTTCTTGCAAAAGAGGGAAATACAGTTTGCACAAGTGGGTATGGTACTCCCCACCCTCAAAACTCCTCCCCCTTCTAGGGTTGCCAGGTCCAATTGTCACGTTGGTTGGGGAGAGGGAGGGACTTTCCAGGAGTGGGAAGGAGCATTGCGATGTGCATACGTAAACGGGAAGTGACTTAGGGACGTCGGAGCGATGCTCTGGTTTGGGGGCACAACTCTATGGCAGAATTTGCTTCAAATTTTTGTCCCCAAACCAGACTGTTATCCCCCAATGTCCCTGACATGCCTAAGTCACTTTCAGTTTTTGTAGGCCCGTCGCAATGATTTCCGGGTTCCTGCTGGTAAGAGAGGGTGATCTGTGGAGGGAGAGGAGCACCTGAAAGCAGGAGGCCCTTGCCCACACCGGGCACTTTGGCAACACTATCTCCTTCCCAAACCAAAGGTCCAGACTGAAGATGAATGATGGCCTATTAAATTAGGAGCTTACTTCTCATTGAGAGTGCCGCTTTCTGTTGTTGTCCTGAGTTTTGAAAGTACTCCCCTTAGGAATATCCAGGGCTATTTTGGGGCAGGAACACACAGGAACGGAGTTCCGGCTGGCTTCCGAGCCCAGGGGGTGGGCACATGCAGCAAGCCCCACCCCCTGCTCCCAGCAGCCCTCAGTTGGGCCCCAAGGAGTTGTCAGGGGTATGGCCTAATATGCTAATGAGTTTCTGCTGTTGGGTGTGGCCTGTCATGCTAATGAGTTCCTGCTGGGATTTTTCTACAAAAAAAAGCCCTTGGAATATCTGTGTAGAACCACTCATGTGGTTCTCTAGCTAGTGTCACAGTTTTCTTGCTGAAGCTGGCCCAGCCACAGTTCCTCAGAAGCAGTCTTCCAATGTGAATCAAAGTTCTCAGGGCCTTCCTTCTTGCTTGAGTTGCCAGATCCAGGCAGGGAAGTACCTGGATATTTTGGGGGTGGAGCCTGAGGAGGGCAGGGTTTGGGGAGGGGAGGAACTTCAATGGGTATAATGCTGTAGAATACACCTACCACAGCAGCCATTTTCTCCAGGTGAACTGATCCCTGTCATCTGGACATCAGTTATAATAGTGGGAAATCTCCAGTCGCCACCTGGAGATTGGCAACCTTGCTTGCCAAGAAGTGCTCTCGCTCTCTCTCGCTCTCGCTCTCTCTCCCCCCCCCCACCAACTGGCTGACTTACTTCTTTATTTATTTATTTATTCAGGTATTTCTACCCCGCCCTACCCCGCGAGCGGGGTAACTTGAGTTAAAACAAAGGTTGTCCTCCACAAGAACTTATTTCATTAAAGGGAGGGCCTGCACCAGACAAAAACTTCCTCAAACAGAGGCCTTTCAGCAATTCAATTACTTGCATAGAAGCTTCTGAAAAGTTTCTCCCCTCTTTTACTTCCCTCAGTTTAAAACAAAAAATGACTTCACCTACCAAGTTTTTAGCGAGCAAACTCACTCCCTACATTTCTCCCAATATGCAAATTAAGTAGTTGCACTTCTCCACACAACAGCCTATATTCCCACAGCTACGATTAATATATCTCAAAAGCCATTGCTGTGCATTTAAACATTCTAACAGAAAAGACTATACCATGAAAACCAGGGAGCATTTCCAGTTCAGGTGGACAAATTGTTCACCACCACAGCTGCAAAGGCCTGGAATTTTAGAGAGTATAATTCTGATTCCTAATAGCAAAGAGAGTCTGACCATTTCCATATTTCTCCAGATTTCTAATCAGGTGTGAAAACAGGAGTAAAAAATTTTCTTCATTCTCAACATCCTTGCCAATTCACACAGAGGTAAGTGTCACATTTTTAGCCTGCAGCAATAGAGACTGTGCATCAACTTCATACTCGCAACAGAAGTGGAAAAAAGCTGCTAAATCAAGTGTCCCAAATGGATGCCAGCTCCTTAAAAGGAAACACTATTAAAATCCATCTATCTCTCTTCAGCTCACTATCTTGCCTCTGCAAAAGGTCAGATAAGTTCTCATCCCCAGAATAACAGCCCATTTTATTTATTGTTGTTGTGTACAGTTTGGAAAATTCAGAGTGCTCTTTTAAGGACTTCTGCAAAAAAGGCCAAGCCTCTATAGGCAAGATTCTCCTCTCCATGTTTTTTCAAGGACAGGGAGACCTCCAGAAAGAGCCCAGTGCACTGAGTGCCTGTGTGTGAGAAGGGGAGCTTTGTGGAGGGATCCATTTACAAGTGGGAATTGCACCTGCCAGGGATTGCTATAAGCCATATCAGGACTTAACATGGTTTCAGGTGTACCTATTTGCAGTGCCTGGGTTCAGCACACAATAAATAAACCACAAGAGACAAACAGAGAAAGGTATGCCTCCATGCGGTCCATCACAGACAAAGTGACTAAGTAGGGAAA
>NW_015169185.1:751024-751162 GCF_001447785.1 Gekko japonicus | reverse complement strand
CCATGCCGTGCACAGACCTCAAGTTGGAAGCCCGAAACTGAGCCCGCTCGCCCTGATAAGGTATTCTAAAACCAAATGAAAAGCCGTTTAACAAATATTTACCGTCTCGCACGTTGGGGTAGTGCCGCAAGAATTCCC
>NW_015169185.1:750709-750900 GCF_001447785.1 Gekko japonicus | reverse complement strand
ATGGCGAAAGGAGCAGGCTTTCCTGCTGCACGTCCCATGAGAAGAGAACTCCCAGCATAGCTGCCGCCTCTGGGCCGTGGTCCCTTTTGCTGTGGCCCCGCCCATGGAGCGGGCGGGATACTGTGCTTGTGCACGATGTATCACATGTCCGCTATCCGAGTGTTCGTGAGCCCCCGCTTTAGGCGTGGACA